>NC_090656.1:84126182-84426182 GCF_040937935.1 Hyperolius riggenbachi
ATTTGGCAGTTCCGAGTTCAAACACGAAAATAAATTGGAAATAGTGCCAACTTCCACGGTACGGGGCAAGCACGGTGGTGTGTGGGCAGCTCAGTGACTAGTGGGTAGCAATCTCATCTTGCAGCACCGGTTCCCCGGCTTAAATCCCAGCCACGGCAACTGCAAGTCTCTGTGCGTGGGTTTCATCCAGGTTTCCTCTCATATTTCAAAAACATACAGATTAGTTTATTGGCTTCCCCTAAAACTGGCCCTAGACTATGATGGACACATGACTATGGTAGGGATTAGATTGTGAACTCCTTTGAGGAACAGTTAGAGACATGAATATATTTATATACTTTTTAAAGTGCTTTGGAAGATGCCGATGCTATGTAAATGCTGAATAATAAATAATATATTCATTAGGTTAAAGACGTGTTTGATAACAGCATTAGTTTGTTGACCATATTACCCGTATGGAACTGGGCTGCATCTGTCCACTCTCAACAGATGTGTTTATATATTTATATATCTTCAACAGTCTCTGTGCAGAAGTGCATTTTGCCAAAGAACACATTCAAAATCTAATAGTTTTATTGCCTTATTTTGTTTTGCTGCACCTTCTGTGTCATTTATAGTTATTGAGGTATTCATGCCTTTTGGGTGTAAGAGGGGAGCTCATCTTTGGGAACGATGCATCTGTTGTACCTATAATAGAGAAGATTTAGCCTTGTATTTTTTTTTAAGAGACTGATTGAATGTGTATATTAGCTTCCATACTTGCTATTTGTACTGCCTGACATTTCCTTATCTGTTGTGTGATTGTTTCCCCAAGGGATCCAGCACTTCCTTGCCAAATTTCTGCTAGATGTAAGTGACTGAAGATAAAATTTAGCTCTGCTCCATTATAAGGCCTTTTTCTGCACCAGTAGATTCTATAGCTTATATAGATAGTTTAACGCCGTTAATTTGAAGTTGTAGACTCCCTGGGGCGTTCTGATGGTAACGTTTAGTTAAATTATCTAGCTGTGCCTGCAAGTAGTTCTGCTTGCTTAGATTTTTCTTTCTTTCAGTTTGTAACAGATTTTAATCAATTCTCCCCAAATCAAGTCTTCATTATCCATCTAAAGAGATTCCCTAGATGCTTTTCCTGCTTTCCTGTGTAATTGTTGAGAGAGGGAAAATGCGGTTTGTTTCTTCATTTTTGTTTTGTCTCACGATAGTGAGAACTGAGTCATTTATTCTCCAGGCAATTTTTTATTTGTCTTTGGATTTGAGATGTGATGTTTGTTTTCCTCACCTCGGCGTACTGTGACTTTGTGCATAGCAACGTCTGAGCAGAATGAAAGCGATTTATCTGATTGTTATTTGAGAATGTGATCGATACTTTTGTCTATACCAGAGTTTTCTCATCTGTTAATTATTAGTGAAAGGAGAACTCCATAAAATGTCTTTGGATCTGGCACTGAATAAGAATATCATTTGCAATGTATACCTTTCAAGAAGATACTAGATCCTCAAAAGTTTTGCCAGAGAAGTATTAAACACACTGGTTAAGGCCTCGTTCACATTAGGCAATGCGTATGGCCGTGCATTCAGGACACAAGTGCACCTGATCGCACACCATCTGCATTGCTGTGTGTTATGCTGCTGTTCCCATTCATTACAGTGAATGGGATCTGCAATGCCCTTTGGAAAAAATGCATGAAGCAGTGTGATAGCGCATTGCACTGCTGCGCAGCACGCATAGTATGAACATCAAAAGTGCTCTCTATTCACTTTTGATGTTCTTGCTGATCGCATGCTATATTTATCAAAGCATTACAGTTTTTTTTTTCTTCTTAAACAGTTCTTACTAGCAGTGGAACTGTTCTGCATGATAAGAAACTTCTTAAATCCTACAGCAGTTTAGCGTGCATTTCTACAACTGCACTACAGTTGAGAAAATTGCAAATCCACCCTTAAACAGACACAGATTAAGAAGTGCTTAAAAGCACTTAATAGCACTTCTACACAGCTTATGCAGTGCAGGCTAGGCATGATTTGTGAAATTCTCCTGCCGCCCTGCTGAATTCCTCACTCGTAGCCTGATGGTATCAATACAGCAGGTGTATTGGTTACCTCAGCAACATACATTTTCCTTACATACTGCATTGTCTGAGTAACCTTCCTAACTCCTCCTATTTTACAACAGTCTAAGAAGGAAATTGCACTATCTAGTGATGTCTGAGACAGCTCTGCATGGATTTTTAACAATCTACCAATATTTTGTCTCCGGCACTCTTAATAAATGACCTCCCTGGAAACTAACATGTTCAAAAGGTCTTAAGCCTGCATAGTAGCTGTAGGAAGCATGGCTTCACAAATATATTTTTAAGAGGAAAAATTAAATTATAAATTTATATAATTTACACTATTTCACATGTTTTCTTTCATAATTTGCATTATTCAATTGTGGGTTTAGTGGAGCTTTAAGTGCAGCAAATTAAGAATTATCTGAAAATGAAAACTACAGAGTCATTGCATTTGCAAGGAAGCTCATTTTCTTTTGAATATGATGATAGGTGACAGATTTCAGAAGTCAGCACCTTCCTCTTCAGGGCTTTCTAAATTATGTAAAAGAGATCTAATTGTCATTTTTCCCTCGAGAAAGAAATTTATGATCGCAATGCAAAAGCTATCTGGCTTATCATAGTTTCTGCTATGCTCACTACATAGTATTTGCAAATCCGTAAACTAGAGCAGCATACACAGCAGCATGTTGTATAACATTCCTCTTGTCCCTATTGTTATATATTTCTTCTATTTAAAAGGTTTTTGTTTGTTTTTTAACCTCCGCAAAACTAGCCTTTCTTCCCTCTTGATTCTTGATATTTTGGAAAGCTGCGGAGACGGTAGACTTATAATGCTGTCAGTTAGTAAACTTTGATTTTGAAAGTTTGATTCTATTTGTTATTGGTGTAAGAAAGAAAATCTAACAAAGCACTCAACCCTATTAAAACTATATAGCTTTCAATTTTAAATGTGGAGTTCTTGCTGACAATTGACCATATTCATGCATTTTTCTCTCAGGACAATGACGTTGATGCAATTCACCCGGGTTATGGCTTCCTGTCGGAGCGGTCAGACTTTGCCCAGGCCTGTATGGATGCCGGTGTCAGGTTCATTGGCCCTTCACCTGACGTTGTCCGTAAGATGGGTGATAAAGTAGAGGCTCGAGCCATTGCCATAAGTGCTGGTAAGAATGGCAGGGGACATTTTCATTCCTTTCATAACTAATACATTTTGTGCACATAGTAATGTTCAGAGTTTTCCAAGCAGTTCCTGATTAGCATTGATCTTAGATTTAACAGTACATGTTTATCAGAAAACCTTCAAAACATAAGACTTGTTGACATGTATGAGGACTGCTGCCACAGGGGTCAGGACTCATGGGCAGGTGCTGTACATGCTAGTGACACATTTTGTTGCAAGTGTCAAAGAAAGAAGCGGGTTGGCACTACTGTGAGAGCGAGTATTCTGCAGTGGTCATTCACTGATCCCTCTTCCAGCTGAGCGTGCTCTGGTGATAGGATGTATGATGTGGCAAGGAGACAGAACATTAGGAAAGCCGGCACTGCTGAAAGCTGTGTTTTAATGGAGCATTTGGTTGTAGTACAAAAGACATGCAGTGTGACAAGTCGCAGTGCTGCAGTAATACAGTTGTATAAACAATCTTGAGGGATACCTTGTGGTGCAGTGGGTGCCGGGTGGTTCTTAGCCTGACGGCCGTTTCGCGCACGTCTGCGCATCTACGGAGGCTACGAAGTGGGGAGGGCGGGTTACCGTTATTTGTAACCTGGTGTACGTATCGGTGACGTCCCGCTCGTCTGCCCCGCCCCTCAACTTCCTTCGTAGCCTCCGTAGATGCGCAGACGTGCGCGAAACGGCCGTCAGGCTTAGAACCACCCGGCACCCACCGCACCACAAGGTATCCCTCAAGATTGTTTATACAACTGTATTACTGCAGCACTGTGACTTGTCACACTGCATGTCTTTTGTACTACAACCAAATGCTCCATTAAAACACAGCTTTCAGCAGTGCCGGTTTTCCTAATGTTCTGTCTCCCCGCCACTTTTTGTTGCTATGGAGCGGGTCAAAGGGACAATGTCACAACGGACTGACATGGAGCCAGAGGCGTAAAGAGCAGAATAGACTTAGCCTGCACTTGGAGCGAGATGGTTTGGCAGACCAGATGTTTTGCAGATGAATTGAGGCTGCCGTGCATACGCTCGATTCTTGGCAGAGTTTGTCCCGATTGGCCTCCTTGGCCAGCAACCAGCTAGATTGCTACAATTGAGTAGATTGGGAAAGGGTTAGAACTACTGTTGAGACCTCATGATGGGGGCAGGAAATGTATAAAATTTTTCTTAGCAGGATAGAACCTAGCGGCAAAAGCTAAATCTTCCTCACAGCAAAAGAAGGGGAAAAAAACTCTGTCTCTGTTTTGAGTAAATGTCCTTCTTTTTCTGCTCCTTGTGACATTCATCAGGAGGACATGAAGTGATAAACACTTCTTAAAGGGAACCTTAACTGAGAGGGATATGGATGTTTCCTTTTAAACAATACCAGTTGCCTGGCAGCCCTGCTGATATCTTTGGTTCAGTAGTGGCTGAATCACACCTGAAACAAGCATGCAGCTAATCCAGTCTGACTTCAGTCAGAGCACCTGATCTGCCTGCTTGTTGAGGGGCTGTGGATAAAAGTATTGGAGACACATGAACAGCAGGAGAGTTGGGTAACTAGTATTATTTTAAAAGGAAAAATCCATATCCTTCTCAGTTTAGGTTCCCTTTAAGCTTTCTCTGATCAAACCTGATTTCCCCGCCCCTCCTCCCCTTCAATCAGAAACCATACAAAAAGTAATACTTTAATATTTATTTAAAATTATGATAGTTCACACTTGACATGTGCTTTCATTATGTGTCCTACATTTTTGGGCTATTTGGAGTGTAAAGGAGAAGTTGTTCCAATCTGGGCATTTGAACCCTTCCTTTTATTGTAGGTGTCCTTGTTTGAGAACCATAAAACTTTTTGGAGGTGCCCTCATTTGACAAATTTCAACTTTGGAGAAACGTGAATTGTCGAATGAGGGGTGGTGGTGAGGAAATGTAATCCTATCAAATAAAGTCTACACTAGTGCTGCAAGACCATTAAATGAATTAAATCAAGCAGCGGTGGTCTTTCCTCAGCATCCATGTGGATTTATGCGGCCTGATTGTTGCTCCATCCTGTCCCTGTTCAAGTACATGGAGTTAGTCTGAACTGACTGAATTGATGTGTTATTTGAGGTCCCTTATCAAAAGCAGAATATAAGAACACAGTATATTAGTCAAGATACCATCTTTTATGGAAATGTTCCTGTTTTTAGTATCAGAAACCTTAACATACCCTGGTTTATTGAAGTTGCTTCATCGTCTTTCACCTGTTGCTTCTATAACCTCACCAGTTGAAAAGCACAGGTTGCCCTGCTATACCTAAGCAATGTGTCTGTATAGTGCTTGTCCTCTATAGTGTCGCCCTAATGATTGAACTTGATTGCCACCGGTGGCACTGGCTGTGCGTGTGTAGGCTTTGCAAAAGAAAGCAAAAACGCACAGGAAAGTGCACCTCTAAGCTCGTAATTACTGGTAGTCTGTATGCATCATAGCTGATTTTTCATCTAGCAGCATACTTCCAAAGCCCCACACCATTTATACCATGCACAATATTTTTTATTTTCTGTAGACTAATATCATGTGATATGAAAAAGATATTGCCAGCTGTTCAAACAAAGCTTGCTTTAAACTGAAAGACACATTTGACTTTTAATCAGAGGCTACTTACATCTATATGAGGTTCTGTAATTCGGCTGATTTGCCTAGGCTTTGGGATCTGTGTTTTGCAGAGTATTAAGAGGTCCAGCTGCCTAAATATTATTTTAACTTCCTGGTGGAGACAAAGCCTTTCCTTAACCACTTGAGGACCCACCCTTTACCCCCCCTTAAGGACCAGCGCTGTTGTAGCTGATCTGTGCTGGGTGGGCTCTGCAGCCCCCAGCACAGATCAGCGTGCAGGCAGAGCGACCAGATCGCCCCCCTTTTTTCCCCACTAGGGGGATGATGTGCTGGGGGGGTCCGATCGCTCCTGCCTGCCGGGTGTTGCGGGGGGGGGGGCACCTCAAAGCCCCCCTCCGCGGCGAAATCCTCCCCCTCCCTCTCCTACCTGGCCCCCCCCCTGGTAAGCCGGGCTGCACAGGACGCTATCCGTCCTGTGCAGCCAGTGACAGGACGTCCCCTGTCACATGGCGGCGATCCCCGGCCGCTGATTGGCCGGGGATCGCCGATCTGCCTTACGGCGCTGCTGCGCAGCAGCGCCGTACAATGTAAACAAAGCAGATTATTTCCGCTTGTGTTTACATTTAGCCTGCGAGCCGCTATCGGCGGCCCGCAGGCTATTCACGGAGCCCCCCACCGTGATTTGACAGGAAGCAGCCGCTCGCGCGAGCGGCTGCTTCCTGATTAATCAGCCTGCAGCTGGCGACGCAGTACTGCGTCGCTGGTCCTGCAGCTGCCACTTTGCCGACGCACGGTATAAGCGTGCGGTCGGCAAGTGGTTAAAGTTAACCTCCAGACTAAAAATCTACTCCGCAGCACTGAAAAGGATTGGTGTTTCTTGTACAGTTTCACAGCATCAGAACTTAGTTTTTCTTACCCAAGCCTCATTTTTAGCTGCACACAAGAAAACTGCCAGGGCATTTTTCCCCTGATACTGTGTGGCATTTCTGATGTTTTGTTTCTCCTTCTGCTGTTGTGGCACAAATTTTGTTTTTTTGAATTTGAGATTTGAAGCCCAGCACACGCAGCTGGGAGCGGTGATCAGGACACAGGACAGTTGGGAGTTGTCTCATGCTCCCTGTCACCTCCTTTCAACCAAAAAGATGGCTGCCCCATGAAATCACAAACATTTTCCCTGATCTTTAAAAAAAAGGGTGGGTAAGAGATTATATTACCTATCTATTTTAATTAACATAACTAATGTAATTTAATGATAGTATGTTTGTTTAGGCTGACGTTCCCCTTTAATACTTTAGTTTTCTCTGCTTGATCTAAACATAATCAGCTGAATGAAAAGAATACATTTGACTATGCAAATATTCTGCAGCTGCTTTCTCCTCCTGCTGTTCCAGTAGTTACTGATTCAGGTTTGAATCTGTAAGCAAAGAGATGTTGTGACCTACATGTACGCAGGGATGTTTTCCATTTATAGTGTGCTTTCTGCAAAAGGAAACAAAGGACATTGTAATACTGATTGATTGTGAAGCTGATTTCTCCTGGAACATGAGAACTACAGGCTTGTTTATGTAACTGGATTCTGACAGCTCAAACAGGAAACCGCTAGATCAATGTGACTGAACCTCCATGTATTGCCAATCTCTGCATTTCTTGCAATGTATGGGAGGCGTTTGCTTCAGCCCTGATGAAAAGCCATGATGCTCTCATGTGACACCTGCTAGGGAAATGATCCACCACGTATGCTTGGCAAGGGTCTGTTTGACAAGTGTGAATAAATGTAGTCACAATCTGTAAAATATATTAGTGAGGTGAATGTCCAAAACTAGTAGAAGGGTTGGTTCAGATTGCAAGTTCTTCTCCAACTGCCAGTGATTTGAAAAGTGCCTGCTATTGTAATGCTAAGTGTGTGTTGTCACTTGAGGGATGAACTATTTATATATATATATATATATATATATATATATATATATATATATATATATATATATATATATATATATATATATATATATATATATATATATATATATATATATATATATATATACAAACTCTAATATAATCTCTTACCCACCCTTTTTTAAAAGATCAGGCAAAATGTTTGTGATTTTGTGGGGCAGCCATGTTATTCATGGGGGCAGCCATCTTTTTGGTTGAAAGGAGGCGACAGGGAGCATGAGACACTGTCCCAACTGTCCTGTGTCCTGATCACCCCTCCCAGCTGCGTGTGCTGGGCTTCAAATCTCAAATTCAAAAAAACAAATTTGTGCCACAACAGCTGAAGGAGAAACAAAACATCAGAAATACCACACAGTATCAAGGGAAAATGCAATGGCAGTTTTCTTGTGTGGAGCTAAAAATGAGGCTTGGGTAAGAAAAACTAAGTTCTGATGCTGTGAAACTGTAAAAGAAACACCAATCCTTTTCAGTGTTGCTGAGTAGATTTTTAGTCTGGAGGTTAACTATAAGGAAAGGCTTAGTCTCCACCAGGAAGTTACAATAGTATTTAGGCAGCTGGACCTCTTAATACTCTGCAAAACACAGATCCCAAAGCCTAGGCAAATATATATATATTTTCAGTATGAAAGAAACAATTTCTCTGATGTTCACACAACCAGTCAAACTGGCATGGAGAGAACTAAGATAAAACCACTCTCTATATTCTACGAATTTTCTTTAAAAATATGTGAAATGTAATTTAAGTCTAAAAACAAAACCTTAAACAGGTATGCTATACTATACATTCTTTGTATGAATAAGTGTTAAAAAGTGCTTGATCAGTATTCAGGCTCTTACACAGGTGCATCACAAAGCATATCCCAACACAAAACTGGATGGACTTTGCAAAGGTTGGGCTTTAGCAGCAGGAGACCATCAAGAGTGTTTTTGGTATCTCAGAAAAAAAGAAGACACTTGTTGTGGACCTTTGCCACCATGCTTGATTGGTCTCAAATGGGTTTGAGGAACATCAATCAGTGTTTAACCTGCTTCCATGGCCAACTCAGTCCCCTGACCTCAATCCTATTGAGCATTTGTGTGATGAAGTCGAAAGATCACCTCAAAGCTTGGAAACACCAACATTCAGTCTGACCCAACTTAGAGCTGTCATTATGTCAGCATGTGCCAACATTCCTCAGCAACAGTATCAGCATCTTGTTGAGTCCATACCAATAAGAATATGGGCTGCAGTCAGAGCTAAGGGGGGGACCAACTTTTTATTAGAGGGTGTCAAATTTTTTGGCCACTCAGTATATGTGTTATGATTAGCACAGCCTGAGTGAATTGCTTTCTGTAGCTGCTGCTCATAGGATTTGAGGCAGTGTCGCATGGCTGCAAGAACTAGTAGCTAATCCCAGAGATAGATCTACAAGGCAATCAAGACAGTTGCCTAGGGCCTGGTTATTACTGTATATTCTGTCGTACAAGACTACTTTTTAACCCTTGAAAATAACCTGAAAAGTCAAGGCTCATCTTATACGCCAGCTGTAATTGATGCCGGGTGATATGCCCTATCCTGTTACCGACTCTCAGATCTCGCTGCTGAGGACTGTAGTAAAGCGGCGCAGGCGCACATGTGTGAGATCTGAGAGGCAGAGACGGAGGCAAATGGGAAACGAGGGTGGGCCAGAAGTGTGAAAGAGGCGTGTTTTATGGACACAACATGATCTATTTTTCCATATCGCTGTGATAAACAGATAGGCAAGGAGAGCTGACCAATCCACTTAGGGGAGAGGGAGAACTGACCAATCCAACCAGTCAATCACCTATATTCTGTCATACACTGGGTACCACATACAGTACAGCACCAGTATCTGTTCATACATAGCACCAGTATATGAGGTTTTTTCATTTTTATTTGATGTGCGTTGGAAGAGGGGTAGTCTTTTACGGCGAGTATATCCAAAACTCTATTTTGACTGTAAAATTTGGGGGATCGGCTTATAAGCCTTTATATTCCGGAATATACGGTACCTATGGACCTGCTGCTTTCTCATCTGAGCCCTCGCCACCTCACCAGAATAGCTGGGTGAAAAGCAGAGGGAGCTAGCACTATAACGAATGACAAAGGGGACACTCTTGGCAATAATCTATATGTATACATGCACAATATAAATTTATTGCCAGGCAATGATGACTCCCTTGTAAGTTACAGTATTTGCAGCTGCAGATAGCTTGTTCATAGTGATCAGCAGCAGAGAGAACATATTGCCCAGAGACTGATACTGGCATCTACGTTAGTCCAGAAAACAGTATAATTCTTAATGTTCAGCAACTCAGGTTGAAGTCACTGGAAAATCAGTTTCACTCAACTGCATTAAATATATCTTTGAACACATACAGCTGCTAGTTGTGGCAACTCTACTTGCTGTGTAACAAAGCCTTAAGGGCCAGTTCACACTGCACATATCAAAATTGATCCAGGTAAAAACTGTTCCATCAAACAGATCAGTTTTTTTATTTGGGCATCCGATTTTCATCTGTGACTTGCATTGCATTAGCGATCAGTCAACGCAAAGCAGCTGGCGGTCCGGAATTATCTCTTTATAAATTTGTGACCTGTTCAGCGGAGCTGACTGAATGGGTCTGTTTTTTTAAGCAAACTAATTTGAACGGATACTATTGACAACAATTAGCTGCGCTGAAGCAGTGTGGACTGTGTTGATGGCCGTGGTGCAAAGGTAGCGTACAAGTGCCCATATATATTTGTACTATACCTTTTTATATTGAGGGAAAAAAAGCTTCTCTGACAGATGAGACATGGGGAATGGTTCAATATATTTTCTGTGTACTATAGACCTTCTAACATCGTCTACATGATGCTGTATTTATGAGATGAGCATGTTTGCTCCGAGCGCCCAGAGTAATATTTTCACTTTATTCGCCAAATATAGACTATGATGATATATTGATTTGCAATTTCACTTATTGTGTACAATATGAAATATTGATGTTGTAAAGTTCTGCCGGTGGCTAATGTCGTCAGATGCCTGATGCGCGAATAAACCGGCAAGTGCTGAAGTCTTCGTTGCTGAAGCACACCTTGTACCGTTGCGATGCTAATACGTACTTGTCGTAAAGGCTGTACTGAAGAATGCTAGAAGAGTGCTATAAATAATACTAAGCTATACAAAAGAAATACTAAAGACACCACAGAGGAACATCACATCATCATTGACCTAATTTTTCTTAAAACTGCTAAGCTTTTGTCTACAGAATGAGGAACGGAAATTGTTTGAGTTTTGAGAGCTGTTTTGAGAGAGTTTTGTAAAAAAAAAAATAAAAAAATCAGCAATCCATAGAGAACCTTGAGTGTTCCTCCTTTCACATATTTGAATGAATTAGTTAATATCCTTTTTTACTTTTTATTTTTTTTATGCAGACTTTAGTGCTTACACGGTACTCTCTTCACACATAGGTGTTCCAGTTGTCCCAGGTACAAATTCCCCCATCAGTTGCCTGACTGAGGCCCAGGAGTTCTCCAACACGTATGGCTTCCCTATTATCTTCAAAGCAGCGTATGGAGGGGGTGGACGAGGCATGCGAGTTGTACGAAGCTATGAGGTAATGAAACGTATAACTCTTCGTTTTTATATGATTGTACTGTTATGCATACTATGCTTACTATAAGGTCTGCTCACTTTAAAGTATATAAGCATTTTACTAAATGATTGCTCATCTACCTTCACAAGGTGAATAGTTCACATTAGCCAACTAACCATTACCGGGCATGAAGCCAGCATTCTAAACAAGGGTAAATAGCTCATAAACAGTTATACTCATAAGTTTATGGCTCAGAGGAAAAAATGAGAATGAGGGAATGAGGCGCAGCTTGCATGGGAGGAAAGGGCCCGGAGGGGCGGGCATGTACACGTGCCGGATGTGTGCGCGCACGCATGCGAGCTGACATATGGCGGTGACAGACCTACAGCCCGTTTTTTAACCACCCTGGCGTTCTGATTAAATCGCCAGGGTGGCTGCGGGAGGGTTTTTTTTAAATAAAAAAAAAACTATTTCATGCAGCCAACTGAAAGTTGGCTGCATGAAAGCCCACTAGAGGGCGCTCCGGAGGCGATCTTCCGATCGCCTCCGGCGCCCAGAATAAACAAGGATGGCCGCAATGAGCGGCCTTCCTTGTTTTGCTTATATCGTCGCCATAGCGACGAGCGGAGTGACGTCATCGACGTCAGCCGACGTCCTGACGTCAGCCGCCTCCGATCCAGCCCTTAGCGCTGGCCGGAACTTTTTGTTCCGGCTACGCTGGGCTCAGGCGGCTGGGGGGGACCCTCTTTCGCCGCTGCTCGCGGCGAATCGCCGCAGAGCGGCGGCGATCAGGCAGCACACGCGGCTGGCAAAGTGCCGGCTGCGTGTGCTGCTTTTTATTTCATTCAAATCGGCCCAGCAGGGCCTGAGCGGCAGCCGCTGGCGGTGTTGGACGAGCTGAGCTCGTCCAGACCGCTCAGCTGGTTAAATGGGCTTAAGCCACCTAGTAAGAATAAAAAAGCAAAATGAAAAACGTAGTGGTTGGCTTAACACTTTTTACTTTTTAAATTATAATCCCTACATAAACTACTCAAATGACCCTGATCAAATGTTTGCATACCCTAGTTCTTTATAGTGTGTATTGCCTCGTTAATATCAATGACAGCTTGATGTCTTTTGCGTTTGTGGATGAGGCTTTTTATCTTCTCAGACTGTTAAGCTGCCCATTCTTCCTGGCAAAAAGCCTCCATTTCCCGTAAATTCTTGGGCCGTCTTGCATGAACTTCACATTTGAGCTCTCCCCGGAATGGCTCAATGATATTGCAGTCAGGAGAATGAGAGGGCCACTCAAGGACCTTCACTTTATGTTGCTGTAGCCAGTGACAGATCGTCTTGACCTTGTGTTTTGGATCATTGTCATGTTGGAATGTCCAAGTATGATCCCTGCTCAGCTTTTTGGATCAAGAGGGCAAGTTTTCCTCCAGTATTTTTTGCTAACTTACTGCATTCATATTTCCATCAATTCTGACCAAATTTCCTGTGCCTTTGTAGCTCACACATCCCCAAAACATCAGCCATCCACCACCATGTTTCACAGTAGGACCGCTGTACTTTTCATCATAGCCAAATCAATGTGGTATGAACATTTTTGATTGGGGTTATTTGGGTAGTTTGTGTTATGAATAAGAGTATACACAGTTGTTTGACAAATAAATGGCTTCAGCAAACCACTAACCACGAGTGAAAGAAAAGTTTGTGTTATCTTTCATACTCTGTGAAAAATGGTTATCCTCTATAATAAAACCCCTGTATCCCTGCGTCACGCTGTCCCTGTGTAGCTGGGTCTGTGCTTTTTGCTACTGCGCATGTGCGCAGCATGGACCCAGCTACACAGAGACAGGACGGGGCCAGGGAGCCGAGCAGGTGACGTGTGAGCGGGTGCATACGCGGTGGCCACTTGGCGGGTGACGCGCGCGGCAAACACAGACCTAGAACCCGTTTTTAAACGGGCTTAGGTTTGCAAGTGAAATCATAAATTCTGTCAGGGTATGTAAACATACTGTAGGCGTGTCTAATAGGATTCTCCCTGCTCTCCTTTTGACTCCAATTGAGTGACATGATTGTCTTCAACCTAGGTGTTGCGGGGTAGATAAGTAGGAAAGCAGTCTGTGGATAAGAGTATGCAAATCAGATATGATAAATATTATGCATTCTGCTGATCAGCTTATTTTAGAGGCTATGTAAAATGACTGTGATTCATAGACACTGGACCCAATGCTCAGCAGTTTTCAAAGAGAAACCACAGCATTAAATCAAAACCATTATATTTTATTAGATTTTCAGTCTGTCCACACTTGATGTTGCATGGCTCTTTTTCTGTGAGTAAAGATCTACTGGGAAAGTCTACTTGTGTGAAAAAATTGCCATCAATGTTGTACAGTCAAGATGGTATCATTAATGGGCACCATAACTTGATACAACCGGTTAAATTGTGTCAAGCCCTACCATCAAATTCAATGATTCTTTGCTTGATTTAATGAGATATCATCCACAGCCTCAGAAAAAATACCCTGTAATCTAAACCTCCACAAGTGTGGTTCATTACTGAGAACCTGACGGTTCCCGATGAAAATATACTGTCAGTGTGTCAATATGCCAGTATATGTCATATCACTTAGCAAGGAGGAGACACATTAGCCTCAATTCACTAAGATCATGCTGGAGATAATAAGGCAAGAGAAAACTTACCACCACACAGTGAGAGAGTTATCTTATCTCTTCATTCCTTACGTTACCTCCTCTGTAGTTAAGTTACCTCCTCTGTAGTTAAGTTACCTCCTCTGTAGTTAAGTTACCTCCTCTGTAGTTAAGTTACCTCCTCTGTAGTTGTTACCTCCTCTGTAGTTAAGTTACCTCCTCTGTAGTTAAGTTACCTCCTCTGTAGTTAAGTTACCTCCTCTGTAGTTAAGTTACCTCCTCTGTAGTTAAGTTACCTCCTCTGTAGTTAAGTTACCTCCTCTGTAGTTAAGTTACCTCCTCTGTAGTTAAGTTACCTCCTCTGTAGTTAAGTTACCTCCTCTGTAGTTAAGTTACCTCCTCTGTAGTTAAGTTACCTCCTCTGTAGTTAAGTTACCTCCTCTGTAGTTAAGTTACCTCCTCTGTAGTTAAGTTACCTCCTCTGTAGTTAAGTTACCACCTCTGTAGTTAAGTTACCTCCTCTGTAGTTAAGTTACCTCCTCTGTAGTTAAGTTACCTCCTCTGTAGTTAAGTTACCTCCTCTGTAGTTAAGTTACCTCCTCTGTAGTTAAGTTACCTCCTCTGTAGTTATTTTGACATGCCGGTAATAAACAGCCTGTCTTTAACTCTGGAGTTATTTTAAGGATTGGAGAGTTAACTTAAAGACAGAAGAGTTAACTTTAGGTTTGCCTGAGGTAAAATGTTTCCTGAATACTACATGCCTTATCACCATGGTAACAACTCTAGAAGAGTTATTAAAGACAGGAGATAAGCTTAGTGAATTGAGGCCAATGGCGTCAATTCACCAGAGGTTACCAACCTATTTATCTCTTGGGAGGTAATTTACCTCCTGTGATATCTCCAAATAGCAATTCTCCAGAAGTATAGGGGAAAATATCGACAGAGAGAAATGCAAGAGATAAATGTGAGATAAGTATGAGATAAATAAGTGATAGTTAGTAGTTAGTTTTTCTCCAAATCACAATTCACCAGGGAAAAAAGGGGGTGTGGCCATTCGTTATTTTTTCATCTCTTTATCCCCTGAATGAACCTCGAGATATCGTGGTTTTCACACAGCAGCTGCTGCTGTGGAAGATGGAGCCTTTTGAGCTTACTCTGTTAGGCCTGGTGCACACCAAAAACCGCTAGCAGATCCGCAAAATGCTAGCAGATTTTGAAACGCTCTTTCTTATTTTTCTGTAGCGTTTCAGCTAGCATTTTGAGGTTTTGTGAAGCGTTTTTGGTGTAGTAGATTTCATGTATTGTTACAGTAAAGCTGTTACTGAACAGCTACTGTAACAAAAAACGCCTGCAAAACCGCTCTGAAGTGCCGTTTTTCAGAGCGGTTTGCGGTTTTCCTATACTTAACATTGAGGCAGAAACGCCTCCGCAATCCAAAATCTGCAGCAGCCCGGGAGAATGCGTTTCTGCAAAACGCCTCCCGCTCTGGTGTGCACCAGCCCATTGAAATACATTACCCAACCGTATCCGCAGCCGCAAGCGGATCGCAAAACGCAGCCGAACCGCTCTGGTTTGCACTAGGCCTTAGAGCTTGCTTCTATTATGAGGAGACGAAGGCGCAGGAGGAGGGTCTGTTTAATCGCCCCTCGTATTTTTTGTGAGAGAACAGTTCTTGATAATTTTACTGAGACAGAGGTGGTGAAGAAGTTCAGACTCACTCGTGATATGATTTATGATATGATCCGGCAGTAAAAGGCGGGAATACTCTGGTCAGGTAGTGGTAAAACTCCGCCTCCTACCCACAATGCTTCACTTTCAAGCTTACAGAGAGGAAAAGTATCCCATGTAAATCATTAATACCGATTACCTAACTCTCTGCTTTCTCACACTTTCCTCATGCATATCTCTCCATTATCCCCTGCTATCGAACACTTTTCTCTCTGTCCTCTCACACTGGTGAATTGACTCCAGAGTGTTAAAATACCTCATGAGATAAACTACCTACCTTTTTTCTCTTAGTAAATCCTCTCTGGTGAATTGACGCCAATATGTCTTCTAGAGAAGAACATGCTTAGACTTAAAAAGAGCATGGTAGTCTCAGAACAGCAGCAAAGAACCAAGTTAAGATGCTGGAAGAACCTGGTAGACCAATATCTATTTCCTCAAATAAAAAAATACTTATTGACATAACCTGAAAGACTGTTCAACAAAAACAGGAGCACAAGCACCTGGTGTTATATTCTACTTAGGAACAGGTGGGGTGTAAGTGTGTGTGTATGGCAAATTGCCCTGCCCTCTCTGCTTTGTGATGTAAGTCACTTCCAAATGCTTTTCATTGTTACATTAGAAGGATTAGATCATAGTCAGGTTTTTGCTGCCATTACTGCTGGCTCTCCATTGCTGCACACTTCTCTTTCACCTCTCTTAACTCCATGTATTTGGAATGCCCGCTCTGGGAAAGTGACCGTGTCACTAGCGCCATTGCAGACCTGTTATAGGAATATACAGAGTAGTTTAATGGTGCATATCCAAAGGCCATGTTTGTGTGTAAGAACTTGGCTGTCATAGATGGATACCTGCAGCTGTAGTCATGTCTCGAACAACCCCCCCCCCCCCCCCCCCCCCGCCCACTTCCTTTTAAAAGATGAAACATTACTTTGTCCTTTACAGTTTTCTGTGGATGGATACGGCTGTATTCAGTTTTCCACCCTGCAGTGTCCCTATGATTAAGCTTCTTCCTCACAAATATGCTATATAATGTTCACTAGTTAATGGTGCCCTCCAGGTCCCTTCCAGCTGATTAAGAAAAATAGTCCTTGTGTTCCCCAGCTATAAATATTTCTATCCCTTCTTAGTTCTACTCTGTATTATGTCCCTCCCCAATTATTGCTACCGGCCTCGCTCTGCATCCTGTATGATTCAGTTTTCATGTATGCCGCTGTAACAGATGGTATTCAGCTCCTGCTGTAGAAATATTAATAAGAGGCGCTGTGAGCAGCTGAGACTTAGCACATAAATGAGCAGCTCCTCCTGCATGTTTATTTCATACCAGCAGCATACAGGAGCTAGTCCTTACATTGCACTGTAATCATTTCTACAGCACGTTTTTAATGCAGTCACACTGTCCTTGGTTAATTTTGAATGACTTGCTGTGCATTTTTTTTCTCTGCGCCATAAAGTTTTAATAAGTTGTCATGTGTAAGTGAAAGCCTGCTGGGTTTGGATGTGAGAATCGGAGAGCGCAGCATGGCGAGAATCCTCCTCTGGCCTTTCAGCCTGTCACCAGGTTTATGTATATGGAATTAACCAGAGCAGGACATGAACTAACATCTTTTCATGTCTTCATCTCTGCTGAGCTGAGGGGAGGAGGCCTCTAACAGGAAAATGAATGGGTAAAGCAAGCCCACTGTCATCATAGCAATGTAGAACACAGCTCATTAACTAGGGTGGCAGAATGTAATGAGTTTTAAATTGTGATTGCGAAAATAAGGTATCTGCTATAAATATAGTTATCCATATTCCAATTCTAGGATAGTTTGCTTGACTTTTTTTTTTCTGGACGGATGAGTTCTATAATTTTCCTCTTAATGCCAATATAAAGTGAGCACTCGTGTTAATTTTCAGTATGCAGGCTGCAAAAAATGTAATTAAAGTGAACTCGAGGTGAAAATAAACTGATGAGATAAACCATTATATTTATCCTCCTACTCCTAAAGGCGCGTACACACGCCGTATTCCTGAAAACGACGGGTCGTCAGACCCCCGCGGGCGGTTATTCTGCTGACAGTTTGCCAGTGTGTACAGTCTGTCGGCAGGCTGATAAGGCCGAGCGGATCAGTCAAAACCAGCCTAATCAGCCTGCCGACAGCAGACTGTACACTCTGGCAAACTGTCGGCAGATCAGCTGACCCGCGCGGGGGGGTGTGTGTCTGACAACCTGTCGTTTGCAGGAATCAGACGTGTGTACACACGCCTTAAGTGTTTTGTTTTTTGTTTTTTAGTATCCCAGGGTTTAATTTTTTATTTAAACACTTACCATGTTTTACTGTCTCTAATCAGTGGCAGCCTATTTAGTGTCCTAGAGTTAAAATACATGAACTATTGACCTTTTTATATCTTTCCCCTGAACTCAGAAGTTGTATTCTGACAGGAAAACTTATATTTCTGTAATTTGCTTATCAGTGATGTTTACTATATTACCGACAAGGTACAGACAAGACAAAAGCTGTCACTTTAATGCCTACAAATTAACTTTCAGGGAGCAAAATAAAGCAAGTAAAACAGCCTGGTTATGAATATATTTTGCACTGTACACACGTTTCTCTCATGTCACCTGTTGCCTCGGGTACACTTTAAGGGTTGACATAATTGAATGTGGTTTGTTAAAATGGTGTTTTGACTTATTTTATTCTGTTTCATATACTGGCCTTTAAAACTCACTATTTGTACTTTAAGGTGTTATATTGTGTTTAAACTGACAGTAAACTAGTTACTGTGTATGTGCCAGTCCCTGTTGCTTTCACTGCTTTGTAAGCAACCATTGCCACTCCCTAGTTATCTTTTCCTTACCCTTGTGTTATTATCCGCATAGAGTAGGACTAGTGATGAATCCTTTTTGTAATAGGAGCGACAAGCTTATATTTTAAAACCATTCTAAATTAGTGATACTAGTATTAACCAAAGCTTCATTTTTAAGTTTATCTAAGCACCTTTATGTACAAGTACAACACTTAGTAAAATGTGAGGTGACACAAAGCACAACTCAACACTGGGTTTTATAAAATCAGTTGGAGCTCCATTTCTTCTTAGGTCTTCTGGTTGAGAGTACATCCTTTTGTCACGAGTTTGTACTGTGTGACGTCCTTTTCTTGCCCAAGTGTGGCTAAAGCTGCATTACATATTTTTGACTTTCACAGACAGAACCGGTAATAGGAGTCACAACTTTTACGATTTGCTGTAAAATTGATATGGCTCTATGATATGCTTCCAGATGAACATAAGCTTGGGGATGGACCTACTGACAGCGTGCTTTAACTGATGATCTGGCATCTGTAAAATCTATTTCTTTGGGAAACTGCTTTTGATTGAAGTAAACAAAAAAAAGAAATGCAATGTTGGCCATTTTTGTATTTTGCTTCTGCCCATAAACATTTGGCAGTCTTGCCCAATGACTCCTTACTGAATAGGTTCTGGCTTACTCTCTGGGTAGCCTTAGCTCCCTGATCATGGCTGCTATTTTAAGTAGATTACACAGACCAGGGAAGCTCCACATGGTTCTGGTAAGCACATTGGCTTGCTGCTGTTACTTAAAGAGACACTAAAGCGAAAAAAAATATTATGATTTGTATGTGTAGTACAGCTAAGAAATAAAACATTAAGATCAGATATATCAGTCTAATTGTTTCCAGTACAGGAAGAGTTAAGAAACTCTAGTTGTTATCTCTATGCAAAAAAGCCATTAATCTCTACGACTTTCAAAGTCGTGGAGAGGGCTGTTATCTGACTTTTTTATTATCTCAACTGTAAGTGAACTCATTACTGTTTCTCTGCCAGAGGAGAGGTCATTAGTTCAGACTGCTCTGAAATAATCATTTTGAATGCTGAGTGTTGTGTAATCTGCACATATTAGAGAATGATGCAATGTTAGAAAAAACGGTACTTATCCATTAGCCGGGCGCATCCGGCAGGTGGCGCTAATTACTATTCCCCCTCCAGGCCGACATGGATAGTAGGGAAAGCTGTAACTCTGGTGGAGTTTTGTCGCCACCTAGAGGATGCGCCCGGCTAACGGATAAGTACCGAAAAAACACTGTATACCTGAAAATAAAAATGAGGATATTTTCTTTGCTGCTAATCTTCTAGTAATTATTCATAGTACACAACCAATTCACTATATCATATTTTTTTTTCGCTTCAGTGTCTCTTTAAATTTGTCAGTCTGCTGTAGAGGAGTTTGGGGCTTAGTTAATGTCAATGTAAAACAATTTGCAAGGAAGCAGAGTATGTTGGGTTTTAGCAATGCTGTGTGCTTTAGTAAAACCAGACTTTAAATTCAGAAATCCTCTGACCACGGCCAGTAGCACCAGGTGTTGCATGTGGCAGAGATTCTCCCTCTATGCTTCAGGGCAGTGCCAATATCAGGCACTATTTAACTTTTCCAAAGCAAATCTTAGACATTTATGGTTACATTGCTCTTAGTTTCCACTATTCATTGTCAAATGGTACAATAATTACACTATTTCATTCGGGCTCCCTGAGGCAACAATGATGGCAGGGTTACATTTCTTATGTAGTGGGATCCACTAGACAAGCACAAGACCTGACTAAATTAGAGTTAACAATAAGGGCTGACCTTCTAAAGGAGGATATAATAAAACATAACTTTTAATAAATTATTAAAATATTTAGCACAGAGATAATTAATTTAAAGTGACTATTAAGTGAGTTATTAATCAGCTTGACGGAGGACCCTATGAGCAGCATTTGGGGTACCGTGATTTTGTAGTGGTCCCTTCCCTGTCATCAAGCTAATAAATTACAATGATCCTCAAAAAAGCTACATGTTTCACCTCCATATAGGAGGCTTCATCGTGGGGCAAATGTAAGGTTCCAGGGTGGAAAGTGCATGAAAAAAAGAACATGAATCTACGATTTAATCACAATATAGCAGCATTTTGGCTTTATTCAATGTCAGACTGTACAACATTTACATTATTTCCTTCAGGCTCCCTAAGGCAACAGTGATAGCAGGGTTTTATTTGGTATGTAGTGGGGTACAAATAGGAATAGTACTTGGAACTGAATAGAAGGTAGTCATAGAGGCATGTCTTCTGGAAATTATGCATTTTTTTAAGGAAGCAAAGCTGCAGATACAACATGTTTGATGTGAACTCTACTTTGTGCAAATTATTCCTTTTGGCATTATTAGATTAGCAATAATTCATAGAACAAAACTCCATTCTTGACATGCTCACTCCAAGGCAATAAAGATGCTAAATGACTGAACCTAGAACTAGTACGCAGGGTATGTGTTTCTAAGACAGGCTAACTGTGTGCATTGTTCTCATTCTATGTGTCATCTGTACACTGATACTATGCTTCTAGTGAAATAAATGTTTCAGCATATAAACAAATATATATATCTCGGGCACTCTGTAATCGTGATCCTGTGTGCACCTTCCGGTTTTGGTTGCTGATTTGCGTGAACTGTATAGTAGTTAACATTGATTCCAATTTCTTTGAAAGCCTGTCTGCAGGGCAATTTACTTATTTTGTACTAGAGAATAAAATAGAGTATGTTTTATGTACCACCTGTGTTCAGTTTTTCAAACCTAACACACGTTTCTTTCTGCCTGAGCATTATGTGATGTTATTACTGGCCTGCAGTTGGTAATTGCATTGTACGCAATTCTTTGCAGGAACTTGAAGAGAACTACACACGGGCGTATTCTGAGGCCCTCTCAGCTTTTGGAAATGGCGCTTTATTTGTGGAGAAATTCATTGAAAAGCCTCGCCACATAGAAGTTCAAATACTTGGTGAGTGGATCTTTAATAGTTTGCACTATGTACATTTTCTTTTATTTAATAAGCATACTGTACCCATTGCATGGCTTAAAAATAAGAAACCCACCAACACCACATTATCTTAATTCTTGACTGTTTACTCTGCCCACTCCCTTTCTTCTTGGCAGCCTATTTTTAGCTGCTTTATACAGTATAGTTTTCTTTTTTTTCTTGGTAGTCTTCTATTTTTCACTCTAAAGGCACATACACATGTCATACTGTAGCGAACGACGAGTCTGTCAGACCCTCCCGTTGGGCGGACATTCTGCCGACTGTAGCACGTGTGTACAAGCTGTCAGCAGACTGATAAGACTGTTTCTGACAGATCCGCTGAGATGGGGTTAAAAACAGAAGACAGACACAAAGGGGTAGAAAACAGAAAGTAACAATGGAGAGCTAAAGGCGCGTACACACGCCATACTGTAGCGAACGACGGGTATAAGACGGTTTCTGACACATCTGATGAGCTTGTACACATGTGCTACTGTCAGAAGAACGTCTGCCCAGCGGGAGGGTCTGACTGACCTGTCGTTCACTACAGTATGGCATGTGTACGCGCCTTTAGCTCTCCATTGTTACCTTCTCTTGGCTCTGTTTTCTACCCATTTGTGTCTGTCTCCTGTTTTTAACCCCATCTTGTCTGTCTCTAATTTTTTTTCCTCTTCACCATCTCTTACTTTTCATACCCTCTTTGGCTGTCTTCTGTTTTTTTACCCTCTTTTGGATGTCTCCTATTTTTCACCCCCTCTTGGCTTTTTCCATTTTCTTCAGTCCCTCTTGGCTGTCTCCGGGTTTTACCACCTCTTTGCTTTCTTTTTTTGTCCCCCATTTGGCTTTTCCATCTGTTATCACTTCTTGGCTGTCTCCTATCCACCCCCCCATATGTTACCACCTCTTGCTTGTCACCTACCCCCCCCCCCCCCCTTCTTTACTTTCTTCCATCCATCTTCCTCCCTTCTCTAGCAGTACCCTATTTGTCACCACCACTTTGCCATCTCCACCTTTGACTAGCCTATGCGATGCATAGCCATTCCATTCCAATCCAATGATCTTGTTCAAACTTGGCTTTAAAGATACATTCTGTGTATTATTTTTTTTATTAATTTTATTTCATGTACTGCCACATACCTGATTTATTGAAGGTGATATGGTGAAGGGCAGCTTGCCTTGCCACTCATCCGCTAGAGACCCTGCAGTGGTGGTGGCAGGGGACTTAAGATGAAAGGAGGCAGGAGGCCTTTTTCCTAGACAGGCAAAGAACAGCAACAGAGCTGGTAGTCTGACAAAACACTCACATGTGCGAGGAAACTTGTAGTTGCCAGCCACTAGTCCTGGGCAGGAAAGTGACTGTGACATGTGCATGGAAAGTACAACATGCATAAGACACAGAGAGAAGGAAAATGTACAGAGGATTGACTTCATACTCCTTATTACCTTACTAGATGTCGTTTTCCCAGACCAAATTTTTAAGTAAATACCAAACCCATGATAGTATTGATCAGAGATCTACAAGTTTTTACATGGGATATAGTGGCTGGATAGTGTACTTGTTAAGGGCTCTGCCTTTTACATGGGAGACCAGGGTTCGAATCCTGTCTAGGGTCAGTACCTATTAAGTAAGAAGTCCTCGGGCAAGACTTCCTAACACTGCAGGAAGTCCAACAGGAGAAACGTGCTATACAAATGTTAGAATTATTAGGATACGATTGATTAAATGATCAGTAGAGCAGGTACTGTATATACCTGAGGAAAAACAGGTTTGTGTATAGTTCTAATGCTTATACAAATCCAAGGATCATGACTCAACAGGGCTTAATTCCTTTAGGCAGGGAACACACTTGACTTTCAGTTTTCCGCGTGCGTTTTTCTGCATACTTTTTCTACACACTAAGTGTGTTTCCATGCAGTAAAATGCGCGCGTTTTTTCACAGCAGCTGATGTAATTGATACAGAGAACTGCCAAAATGTGCAGAGTCATGATGCAGAATGTCAGTTTTTTTTCTGCCCGCGAACAACACAGTAAGTGTGTACTAGCACATTGATTAACATGAGTTATCAGTTTTTCTGTGCAGAAAACGTGTACGAAAACAGTCAAGTGTGTTCCCTGCCTGAAGGATTGCAACCAAGCCCACCAAACTTTATACCAGTTCTCTGGATGACCTCTGTTTTCTGTTCACAAATGTAATAAACCATGTTGAATTTGTTATACCATTGTGTTGCATCGTGGGGGGGGGGGGGGGGGGGGTTGGAATAATTCACTTAGGAATGTTCTCTGATGCTGAGTAAAGATTTTCATCCAAGATGCCAAAAAGGTAGATAAGTGGATTTAAGTCCAGATGTTTGTCTAATGATTCTTAGATGAAGTCCACTATTGACGATCAAAATTGGTGCATTGAAGGCCATGTTTAAAAATCACACAGCAGAGATCAGATATTGAGGTACTAATAGAGAGGGCATTCAGGATTTTGGTTGGGTTTGTTTGGCCATTTATTCATATGTTATGTAAGAATGGTGGACAAAATGCAGTTATTTGATATTGTTCGTGGCTGGAGAAAACTGGTAAAGGAGCTCCGAATTTCTTCCTAGTCCTCTGCATCTCTGGAGGTGTCTTTGCAAAGGGGGGGGGGGGGGGGGGGGTGGAGATACCATCCAGCATTGTAGTATTTGTTTTGGCCAGAATGTGGTGTGATTGAAAAGACACCATGCCCTTTGGCCCAGGAGTCTCCATAATGCTAGGGACACACTATGAGATTTTCTGGGCGATTTACTGTCAGAGCGATTATTTCCAACATGTCCGATTTGCTTTCCGATCGATCACCGAGCATTTTCCTATCGATCACCGAGCATTTTCCTATCGATTTCCGTTAACTTTAATAGAAACTCGATCGGAAAGCAAATCTGACATGTTGGAAATAATCGATCTGACAGTAAATCGGCCAGAAAATCTCATAGTGTGTACCCGGCGTAAGACCTACTAGGGGATAAGACAATATTTTTATTGTATTTGAGTACTCTGAGTAAAGTTTAGATTACCAGTATGTATGTAAAATTAAAGTATTCTGGGAATTTTGTTTCTGTTGTCACGTGTATGGGCAGGGCCGGCCCGCTCATGAGGCGGGGTGAAACATTTGCCTCAGGCGGCAAACTTCAAAGGGCGGCACCCGCCCGGGGGGGCTGGCCGCCGAGCCGGAGGGGTAGCGGGCAGGTCGGGGGTATTGTGCTTAGCGGTGGGGAGGGGGGTCAGACCCCCCCTCCCCTCGCCTGGGTCCCCCGATCTGCGCTCCCCTCCAGCCTGTAATTAGTAAGCTGCTGCCAGAAGAGGCACGGGCGGGGAGGACTCACCTTTTCCGCGTTCCAGCGAGCGCTCCACTGACGTCACTTCCTGCATCGCCGCCCACTGTATTGTAAGTGGATGGCGATGCAGGAAGTGACGTCAATGGAGCGCACGATGGAACGCGGAAAAGGTGAGTCCTCCCCGCCCGTGCCTCTTACGATCTGGCAGCAGCTTACTAATTACAGGCTGGAGGGGAGCGCAGATCGGGGGACCCAGGCGAGGGAGGGGGGGGTCCGACCCCCCTCCCCACCGCTAGGCACAATACCCCCGACCTGCCCGCTACCCCTCCGGCTCGGCGGGCGCCCCCCCGGGGGGGGGGGGGGGACGGGGGGGGCGGCGGTTGCAGCAGCTCTGCCAAATTTGCCTCAGGCGGCAAAAAGTGACGGGCCGGCCCTGTGTATGGGATAAAAGTCCCTCTGCTTAACCTATTGAAGTCTGTTGGCATCCCTTGGTTCATAAGGCAACAATTTTTTTTGTAAAGGTACACAATTAAAATAAAATAGAAAGTTAATGGGCAGGGCTGTAATCATCATCATCTATTGTATTGGCACTGAATGCTGATGAATCTCCTTAGTTAGCGATTCAGCAGACAATCGCTAACAACATTAGCAAGTGACAGCCTGCATTTTAAATGACTAGAGAATGTCATGAGGATTTGTCGCTGTGACGGGAATCGAGATAGATTGCCACAACATCGTTATCTCTGTAACATTGGTCTGTCTGTAAGATATGAGATCTTTTTATGCATATTTGTATTATTGATTTAGGTATAGTGGTCATTTGTTTTCTTTTGTTATTCAGTTCTTAAAACATAAAGTATGTGTTTTTATATGCTGGATTCAACTCTCGAAGAGCCATATTTGCATATTGCTCCACTGATTAGATGTCTTGATTACTGGCTTGTCTATGGGAATTATGCCCCAAAGCACCATGTTAATTACTAATGGATCAGGCAGTGATTTCATCTATTTAGCACTGAGAATACACTTTAAAATGCAAAACTGAAGTAAGAGGGAAATGGAGGCTTCCATATTCCCTTTTAAACCGTACCAGTTGCCTGGTGCTGATGTTTCATGCATCATTAGTGTCTTAAAGCGAATAGAGCACCTGTAATCAGGAGGTTTGTAATAGTGTGCTGTTGGGGTGAAAATCGTTACCTACCTACAGGGGACTGCTCCTGTGGCCTCTCATGCATAGTGGTCACCATCTCGTCTGCACAGTGCCCCACATGCGCCCACCGCAATGCATGATGGGAGATGTAGTCCATAGATGAAAGTGCAGTGGAGATGACCACCATGCCGACAAGAGCCCACAGGAGCAGGTCCCCTGTAGGTAAGTAATGTCTTTATTTTACACCTCCCTGTCCATTCCTTCTTATGCACTGTCTCCTATCTTCTGCTGTGTCCCCTGTCTTCTGTGTCCTGCCATGCAGTATCCTTCCACTCTCTGCATTTTTTTTTATCTAGCTCTGTGTCTCCTCATGCTTCTCATTTGACCTCACAGTTCTTCCCTCTGCTTACTGTGCCCTCCTTTTTTTACATCTCTGCTGCACCTGCATGTTTGAGACCCCCTTCTTCCCCACACTCTTCCTTCATTGAACTTCCTGCTCCCTTTCCATGGTTCACAATACTAGTCTTACCGTATCTGCCCCCCCCCCCCCCCTACCTTTCCCGTTCCTTCAACTCCATCTGTGCATCTTTCCCAGTAAATTGGTGCTCATACTCTGTGTTCACCCCATCCCCTTGTCGCAGCCCCGATCTACCTCTCCTCCTGTCTTCTCAATGTGCATAGGCTTCCAAGTCCTTCCTCCTCAGACACCTGAAGTTTCTATACTGGCTCACCACCCACTTCCTTTATCTGTTTCTCCTGCTGTTTATTTATTTATTAATAGAACCAACAAATTGAGAGCAAGGTGAAGGGAGGCAGGCGCTAGGGGGGAGCTGCTACAATGGGCTCTTTAGAGTTGTATAAACATTAATTAGTACACAAGCATGTAAATGAATGTGCATGGCCACAAACACATGCATATACTATTCATTAGAGATCATGATCAGATGAAAATAGGGAGTCAAGCTTATCCTGTTTATGCAAGATGGGGAAATGTTTTCGGTTCTGCAGATAATCATGAAAAATATTAAACTAATAATTGTTTTGTTTAAAATGTCAACTGTTTTTTTTTTGTTAACGGATGCAGCTGTTTGGGGGTATTTCCAGTGCATTCTGTGGGTACATACTTGCTGGGAATATCTTGCGTCCAGTCTTTAGTAGATGGATTAGCTGGAGACCTGCAGTGTCGCAGTAGGATAATTTTGCAGCATTAAGCATTACAAATATAACATGGTGTTTGTGAGAACAGAGTCAATACACAAATCCATTCCTTTTCCTGCTCTTTGTACTTTCTCCATTTCTCACACTCTGAAGTTACTGTGCTGATTAGTGTCACTGTCCCCCCATCCTCCTTTCATGTCCTCTTAATGTGGAAAGTTTCCACACCCTGCATTGATTTTTTTATGATATTAGCTTTGTAAAATGTTAAGGGTTGTACAATCTGTACAGATGATTACTGTGATTAGCTTTACTTTAGCATGAACATAAAATGCTTGTGTTTCAGGACATTTTCAGTTGTATCTTAGACAATGGGCAGTGTTTTGGATTTGCCAGTAGGTACTATGTTAGGGGTTAAATTGCACCAGTAATTTTTAATTTGATTTTAAATTGAGGAAGGCAGTTGGTCTTGTTTAAAATTAATATTTGAAATGACCCTGAGCAGTGTCATTTGAGCATATGATGGTAGACTACACGACCACAGGCTACCTAGAGTGTAAAGGACATGCTTAAATGGTCAGCATTTCCAGAGATGGGAGCGGATGATGGTGGCAATGAGAAAAAGTTAGCTCTGTTAGTTGTGAACATGTCAGTCATGCTAAAGGGCCAATATATGCCTAGCCAACATTGCTCAAATTTCTTTAGGATCCTGATTTAGGGTTGTAGAGTGTTGTGGGAAGCGTACTGAGGACGTTTGGAGTCTCTTTAGTGACATAATAGATGGGCTGCTTGGTTTTGTCCCCCTATTTGTGCTACTACAAATCAAAATGATAATCACTCTTCCATGGACAGAATACCTTATTTCCTGTCTCAGCACGCACTACTTGTAAACCTGACAATGGAAACTAAAGGTTTCGCAGAAGAATGAGTCTACTTTTGGTTTGTTTTATTGAAAAGGTATGAACGATTTCACTGAGTACTTTATCAGGGACACTATACTAATATTGGATAGGGCCTCTCTTTTGCCCTCCATGTAGCCTCAATCCTTTGTATTATTTCTTTACACAAGGTGCTAGAAACATTCCTTTGAGATTACAGTCCATATATTGACGTGATTGTATCAAACAATGTCTGCCGAGTTGTCAGCTGCACATCCATGCTTTGGGTCTTGTGTTGCAGCGCATCCCAAATTACCATCAGCATTGACACAACGCAAGTCAGGTCCATAGCTTGATGCTTTTAAATTCTGATCCTACCATGTGTTCTTCAGAAGTTGAGATCCCTCAGATTGCACTAGGTTTTTTCAGTCTTCAGCGGTCCAGTTAACCTGTGCCCACTGCAACCCCGGCGTTGTGTTCTTTGCTAGCAGGGTTGGAATCTATGGTTCAACATGCTGTGGTTTCTTAAAGGAAGTTGAGGTAAAAGACATATAGATGGCATATTTCTTTCTTTCTGGTTAATAGTATCTGAATTACACACCTGAAACAAGCCTGCAGCTAATCTTGTCAGGATTTTTCTTAGAGACACCTGATCTGCATGGTTATTCAGGGTCTAAATCTAAAAGTATTAGAGGACAGCCAGGCAATGTGAATTGTTTAAGGCTAGTTACACACCAGGACGGTGCGTTTAGGAGACGTTATAGGGCACATAACGTGCACCTAACGCAACGCCTGGTGCTCTCTGGTGTGGACGTCGGAGTGAGCCGCGTTGTGCAGCGTTGTGCAGCTCACTCTGGCGTCCGTGATGCGTACTCTTGGACGCATGCGGCATCACGTGGTCCCGCCCGGCCAATTGCCGCACAGAGCGGCCGCTCCAGGAAGTAAACACTGCACGTCACTGAGTGCAGTGAATATTAATTAGTCATGTGCCCGGCCGCTCTCCCCTCCTCCCCAACATGACTGAACATGTGCAAACAGTCTAACGCGGCTAAGCCACGTAGAACGCACAGCATGCAGCACTTTGCTGCGTTAAAATGTAACGCAACGTGGGCAGTGTGAACAGCCCACTTGTGTTACATTGCTGTGCATTGGGGGAGCGTTACAGGCTGCACTAAGGTGCGCCTGTAACGTCCCTGTGTGCAAGAAGCCTAAAGGGATATACATACATCAATCTCAATATCCCTCTCATCTCAGGTTCCCCTGTTTTCTGCTCACCACAGTTGTACAGAGTGGTTCTCTGAGCTTTCAATAGCCTTCCTATCATTTTTGTCCAGTCTAGTCATTCTCCTCTGACCTTTTAACAAGACATTTCCATTCAATAGAATACTGCTCACCGGATGCTTTTTGTTTTTCACACCATTATTTGTAAACCCAGGGGACTGTTGTAAATGAAAATCCAAGCACATCACCAGCTACAGAAATGCTTAATCCAGCCCACCTGGTAGAAAAAACAGCAATGGCACAGTCAAAATCAACAAGGTCACATTCTTCCACATTATAGTGCTTGATAGAAATATAAACTACCGTAAAACACCTACACTGCCATTGCCACAGTTTACGCATTTCAGGGAAGGGTATTTGTCAGTTGTTTTGAGCATGGCCTGTTTTTAATGTGTTCTCCTGTATTCTTTGCACATCAGGTGACAAGTATGGCAATGTAATACATTTGTATGAACGAGATTGCTCCATCCAGAGGCGACATCAGAAGGTTGTTGAGATAGCACCAGCTGCACAGCTTGATCCTCATCTCAGGGATCGACTGACTCATGATTCTGTAAAGCTGGCAAAGCAGGTAAGAGATATTTATCAGCACAATTCACTTTATCTGCATTCACAAGGTAGAATTGGATTGCAAGCCGTGGATACTTGCTTACAATGGTTTAAACTAGATATTGGCTTTAAAATGTGTTGTCTTGTTTACATGTGTACCACTCAGGAGCTGTGCGCAATTCTCACATTTCAAAAATAAAGATAGACAGTACACCCAGATACATTATATGCTGATTGCTGCTAATAGATTAATCCCTGTTAGCACTTGTAATACTGTACATTGTTATATATGGTGTTATAAGTTGTCTGTCTGTACAGGAGTACCTAACTTATTTAACTTCCTCTGTGGCAATCCAATAGGATGAATTTAGCTGGCCAATAGCTACTGAGGCTACCTGGCACCTGTCCATAGGACAAAGCATACTGCAGAGAAGCGAATAGGCATAAAACCCTCCAAAAATAGGATTTTTGTATAAAACAAATGTAAGCTCATCCTATATAAAAGTCACCACAGACCTATATTCTAGGCATCCTTACTAAAGCCACAGTGCTCCTCATTTCAAATTCTCACACTGTGAGCCACGTCTTGTTATAACGTGGGCTGGAATTGTGGAGACAACCACATCATTGACTGTGAACACAGCAGCCCTGCTTCAGTGGCATGAATAGAGATGGTCAGTTCTTATGGTAATTTTATGCAGTTTCAAAACAGACCAATCAAATGCTCATGTGGTCCATTTTCAGGTTGCCTAAATTTTACATGAAGTCACCATAAAACGTTGCATCAACCTAGAATGATTTGCCATCTCATTGACCATCCCTAGTCAGGAGTGAAGAAACAGAAATGAGACCTTTCTGAAGAACTTGCTTAGCTTTCTTGTGTACAGGCATTGGGACTTTACAAGGAAGGAGCTGGGCCAGCATACAATGTTCACAATCCTTTCTGGAGATTCAGTGGAAATTGAGCTGGACTTGAAATTCTAAGGAGCGGAGACTTCCTATAAAAGTAATGCACAGCTACCCCCCATAAGATGTGGCTGTATCATATTCACAGGGGGTGGAACTTTTGTTGTCACCCCCACTATTCTATATGGCCAGATATGAGACATGGCCCACCTCTGTACCATACCATTTCAAACAATTTACAGAAGGCGGCGAACAGGTGGGGATGCAGGAGCAGAATGAGCGTTATGCTGTGGTCTCCCACATCTTTAATTGGATAATGATTCAGGAGAGGAAAGGAGAGGCACTGTGCCCTTAACCACTTAAGGACCATGCTAGTTTGTAATGATCGGTGCTGCGTGGGCTCTATAGCCCGCAGCACCGATCAGGATTGTGGCTGGGCGAACAGACTCCCCCCCCCCCCCCCCCCTCACCCCTTTTTCCCCACTAGGGGGATGTCCTGCTGGGGGGGCATGATCGCCGCCGGCCATTAGTGAGTAACGGAGGGGGGCTCCTCAAAGCCCCCCTCCGCAGCGTTTTCCGCCCTCCCTCCGCTTACCTCCCTCCCCTCCTTTCCCTAGGTGGCGCAGGACGGATATCCGTCCTGCGCATTGTGGGATAGGCTTCAGCCTATCATATGCCGGCGATCCCCGGCCAATCAGAGGCCGGGGATCGCCGATCTAACTTACGGCGTAGCAGCGCCGTATGATGTACACAGCAGGGATTTCTTCCCCGCGTGTTTACATTACATGTGCGAGCCGCGATCGGCGGCTCGCACACTGTTCACGGAGGCACCCTCCGTGAACTGGCATGGAAAGGCCGCTCGTATGAGCGGCCGTTTCCATGCTATACCACTAACGAACAGGCGCCGCCTATCGGTGTTAGCTGGCCGTTAAGTGGTTTTTAAACACACCTTTATTTGGTTCCAATGGACATCACATACAGCAGCATACAGTGGGGGGGGGGGGGGGGTTAGGTGAGGCCTGACAGCCGTTTTGCGTGCTAACTCGTCATCAGAGCCACTAACCTCTTTAATTGGATGTAGGAAGGTAGGTGCTTCCATTAATACATATGCTTCCCTCTGGGGAAAGGAGGATATGTAAACTTACATCTGTAAAGTCACTTATCTGAGTTGCATGGTTTTCCTTGTATGTTGAGAACACAGCATTCTCAGAAATGTAATAAATTATTCTTCTGCTGTCCTTCATGAAACATTCATACAAGCTTTCTTTACTGCTATATCAGAACTTGTTTGATATATTGCTGATATTTGCAATAAGCATGCCTAGCACTGAATATTTAAAGGACGTCCGAGGTGAAAATAGACTGATGAGATAAACCATAGTATCTGTCCTCCTTCTCCTAAAAAAATGACTTTTGCTAGTGTTTTGCTCAGGCGATTTTTGGCGATTAACGCAAAAAATCGGCATTCAAACTTGTTGATTTTTTTGTGTTTAGCGCTTCTATAGCACTAAACGCGATCGCCTGAAAATGGTGCAGGCTACACATTTGTGTTTGGCGATTTGCGTTAATCACCGGCGATTAACGCAAATTGCCCAAGTGAGAATGGGTCCATAGGGTATTATTGCACTAGTGCTTTAAAAATCGCTAGCGCATTTTGCCAAAATCGCCGGCAAAACGCTCTAGTGTGAATAGGCCCTTAGGGTTATGCCGACCCAGACAAAAACGGTTATTTGCATACTTGATTTTTAACTTTCAGGCATAGAAAGATGAAAAGGAACTCTGCATAGTTATTGGTGAGCTTAGCACTATACATACACATGTCCATCTCATCATGTCACATCGGTTGTCCTTTAATCTCCCTGGCGTTCAATTTCCCCAGGATTTCTGTGCAGAAAGTGATCCAATTAATTTTCATAACCTTTTTTTTTTTCTCCTGTAACTTGCCAAAATGTGTCAAACAAGGGTCTAGTATACAGTGCAGTAGAGTATTAACGTGTATGCACGTCCATACTGTTCACATCATGTTTGGTATTGACGCACACACGCACACACACGCGGATCCCTTTATAGTAAACTCTAAGGGATCGGGCAAAGTAGTTTACTATATAAGAAAGTGTCATACTCTAGCACATAAAGTCAACTATAGTATTTTATCTTAATTTGGTCAAAATTAGAAGTTTTTTTTTTAATGCTTTAGCAAGGGAGCACTGACAGCGTTATAGATCGATCAAAAGGCACAATGCTCAATATGCAAGGATTTGCATGCTAAACATACAACAGGTTGCATAGGAAGCAGAGGTCTCACCATTTAATGCAGGTGCACTACTTTACTTATAGTGTGCTCCTCAGTCCACATTTCTGTGCAGCCTGGATGATAGTGTAGCGATGCAGCCATGCACAAGCAAGTCACAGATGTCAGGCAATTCCTTCAGTAAACAGGCAGCAGCTTACACAGGAAGTATAGGTCTCACTGGCTTTAGTGGTAATACTCAGGCCCAGAGTAGTGTGTAGATAGTGAGCTGGCCACATGTGGCTGCCAATGGCTCATGCGTCTCTGACTGACATTTGACACGTGCCCACCAGCTTTCCACTATAGCTGGAATTTATAGCCGGATACAGAATACCGCATATGCCAAAAAACAGGTTTTCTGTAACAGAAGTTCTATTATATCTGTGTTTACTATAACAAGGTTACTACAATAAACTTATAATGGTGCTTGGCAAGGACTTGGGCATGGAAATTACTACACACGAATGTGTCATTTTTCAGTTCAGTTTCATTTTTCATTTTACTATAGTGAGATTATACTGTGTGTGTGTATGTATGTTCTAATATATATATATATATATATATATATATATATGCGTGCGTACGTACGCCGTTATAATGCATTTTCAATGTGTCACAGCACGTAGGAAAACGCAGGTGATTTTATTATTCTTTGATTTTTAACTGTAACTGCATGCGTTGAAAGGTTTTAGTAACGCACACTCTATTCTTGAGGATTGTAACGTGCCATGCAAGAGTCGGGTGATTAAAATCTCCAGGGAGTGTTAGACCGCAGTGCACAAAAATGCAGCGTTATATGTGAAAGGTAAAATGAAAGTCCATAAACTTTAATTTTACCTCGGAAAACGCACTCTTTCTGCGTTGCGTCAAAACGCCCAGAATCAGCTCAGTTGTGAAAGAGCCCTAAGTGTCACCGGAGAAGAAATTGGAGTTCTTTCAGGCAAATTTAAAATCAGCTGGGTGGAGCGCATGAAAGTGTTGGAGAAAGCGCTGCTTGCTTTAGCAGGCTGTTCCTGCTTCTGTTATCTGTGCCAATACAAATTCAAAGGAAGTTTTAGCTCTTTAAAAATACCGTGCTAATTTGCCTTTGAATGGGATATTAAATCTTAATTCCACCAGAGGGTAGCAGAGACACTGAAACAGGGACTGTTCTCTCCCTTCCCCTTTTATATTGTTGTTGCAAGTGAGGGCACATCCTGTTTACTTGCTTGTTTTTCCATGTCATTTAGCTGCAGAAATCATTGTAACAAAGTCAAGATTCTGCAGCTGTGAGGACGGTCCTGCACTGTTATATGAACACTGTGAGGATGCTCCTGCACTGTTATATGTGCAGGAGCATCCTCACCGTATTCATATAACAGTGCAGGAGCATCCTCACGGTGTTCATATAACCGTGCAGGAGCATCCTCACTGTGTTCATATAACAGTGCAGGAGCATCCTCACTGTGTTCATATAACAGTGCAGGAGCATCCTCACTGTGTTCATATAACAGTGCAGGAGCATCCTCACTGTGTTCATATAACAGTGCAGGAGCATCCTCACTGTGTTCATGTAACAGTGCAGGAGCATCCTCACTGTGTTCATGTAACAGTGCAGGAGCATCCTCACTGTGTTCATGTAACAGTGCAGGAGCATCCTCACTGTGTTCATGTAACAGTGCAGGAGCATCCTCACTGTGTTCATGTAACAGTGCAGGAGCATCCTCACTGTGTTCATGTAACAGTGCAGGAGCATCCTCACTGTGTTCATGTAACAGTGCAGGAGCATCCTCACAGTCAGTGTTCGTATAACGGCAGTTTTTTTTTTTGGGGGGGGGCGCGTGTGCTGCATAGTGACAAAGCTTGGGGCACCTACTGTATAGTCTGTTCCCTGCACACGGGTAATTCAGGGATTGCCAGACCGCAAATTACTTCTCCCTCCTAGTTGCTACGACACGTAGGGGGTATAGCATTTAGTGCCACCCTGAATTTGTGCAGTTATATATGCACTTATAAGTCCTGCTGATCTATTTGGCTGCAGTAGTGTCTGAATCACACACCTGAAACAAGCATGCAGCTAATCCAGTCAGATGCACCTGATCTGCATGCTTGTTTCAGGGTCTATGGCTAATAAGGCTCGGTTCCCACTTGTGCCGGATCATGTGTGGCAGTGTAGTGTCCGCTGTGGTCTGGATGGAGCCAGGGCCAGATGTGTTACCCCCATAGACTTTATGGATCCATTGCAGGCTGACAAGTGTGAACGGTTCCAATATATAAAATGGGAGACGTTCACTGTCAGTTTTGCAGTGAGTGGAGAACGGACAATAAATGTCCTTTCTCAGCTCAAGTGGGAACACCGCCTTAGAGGCAGACTCAGCAGGACAGCCAGGAAATCTGCAGTGTATACATATAAAATACTTACTAAATTAAAGCAATGATGCGCTTATCAATGGGCCTGAGCCCGGTACTTGTCTGTGGCCGGTCACCTGACGAGGGCGTGGATACACCAAAACACATTGTGACATGGACACATGGACGTCTGGCGGGGATCCCAGCTTGCGTCCCATTTTCACCTCATGGACCCACCACTGCTGTTGGCCATGGCGGAGGAGAGGCTGTCCCCCTGCAGATGAGTACCGCGCTCAGGCCCATTGATAAGCGCATCATTGTTTTAATCTAGTAAGTGCATTTTAAAGCATGTAATTTTCTGCATTAAAGGGAATAACACCTCAGAGCACTCCTCCTCTTTTCTTGTTCCTTGTCAAAGCTTGCCAACCAGCCGGGCATCAAGGAGCTGCCAGCGGGTTATGCTGGGAACACACGATACGTTTTTTTGCCTTCGATTCTCTGCACCATCTATTAACCATTCGTTTCTTCGCTTGATTCTCTTATCTTTTGCTCGTTTTTCTTTTTTCCATTCACATCTATGAGAAATTGAGCCGAAAAGAATCGAGCGGAGAATTGGACATGTTGGAATTTAATCTATCGAAGGCATCTATCGGAACGATTCTCCGCCAAAATGTAATGCGAGTTCCCAGCATTAGATCAGTCTGTCATTATTACAGTGCAGATGATCAGAAATCATGATTGTTTGCTTTAGGAAATACGCACACGTTTCAGGTTTTATCTTTCTAAAGACCTAAAGACGCTTTGTGATAGGTTAAAGGGCTGTGCACACTAATCCTGTTGCTAGTATCACATGACTAGAGATGGTGACAATTGTCAGAAGGGAGCATCTTTGTGAAGCAGGAAGGGGCAGACACAATTTACAGCTCAGGCCCTGAGTCTTACTCCATACACAAAATGAAGGAAAAAGCAATCTCAGAGCAAATAAAAATAACATTGAAGTCAGACTCCAAGCAATCATAAAACGGCAACATGTATGATGTTTTCACAGGTTTGCTTTACTTCACAGGATAAGGAAACAGGCCCACTGTAAAGCAAATAATAGAGTGTTTTCCCCTTATTGCATTTCACATTACAGCTATCAGTGATTCTGTGGCTCCAGCGTGCTGAGGTCATACACCAGAGGATTGAATGTGACATTGTGAAGGACACATGGTTAAGAAACGAGATCTGGAGACTGAACCTGGTTTAAATGTGGAGAATTCCTTTTCCTTCTCACTTCTCCAGCTTGATATGCAGTGAATTAAGATGCCTATATAACTCCCTTTTTATTAGAGCAGTTTGTAAACACTGTTAAAAGAAATTGACTTCCCCAGTTCCCAGCTGCTCTCGTATGCTGTCTTGTGAGTTTTGGATGCAATCCAGATAGCTAGAGGTTGTTAGGTTACTTCTCTTGCTGAGAAGGCACATCCGTAAGAGATGAATGCAAGCTGCAACATATGAGAATACCTGTCTGCAATAAAATCTACCCCGTAACCCTCTATTGTCAGATTTACGCTACAAGATCATCATAGTTGCACTGATGACCTGATATAAAAACAGAACAGAGATAGATGAAGCAGTAAACAGAAAACAAAATGCATTCCCATCAATCTTTTGTGTATTTCCAATCTAAAGAGCTTGTTTGCAATAGTTGTATGTTTCTAATTCAGACATCCATATTGACCTATTTAAGGTAAAACACCAGCTACCTGATAGCTTGTGACCCAGCCAGGGGAATTGTCCTGTAAAATGAACCCAGAGGAAAGCTCCTATAGCGCAGAAAAGGCGAGCTGTTCTGTTCCGCTCTCTAGTCTCATAGGAGATGGAAACCGGAAAATCGGCAAGCTGAAATTCCGAGCTAGTATTCTCTGTTTTAAATGGTGCCAAGTGTCTCAAACATCACCATGCCAGGGAACTGTTGAAAGGTTGGCTGTGGTCATTATGCTGAATTCAGTTTGGCTGGTGGCCTGTCAGGTCTGTGTAGTCTTGTTGCCCAAGAAGTTTCCCTAATGGGTCGTTAAGCTGCCATCTGTTGTGCTGGGTGCCTTCCTGTATTACAGGACACCCTAATTAAGAGAATCTTTCATTTTCATGTGTGGTGATGATGTTTCTCTGTGGCTTGTAAAATCTCACAAAAGATTTCACTACTTCACCGAAACGCTCCGCAATGAGCGGTTTTTATATGCCCTGATATTACTAGTCTGATGCGGCAAGCTGTGCTGTGACTTACTGCATGCTACAAGTAATCTATCACGCAGTATCACATGTGATCACTTTGCTAGACTCGTTAGAGGAATTTCTCGGTTGCCGGTTTCGCCTATTTTTTTTTTTCCCATAGCAATTTCTATTTCCAAACTATTTCCAAATTTTTTTTTTTATTCAGAGGTTTCAAAGAAAACAAACACATTACAAACCATTTATTTAGTACAAGGCCATTTTTGTATAGTACCCTGGTCAGGGATTATACTGATAACAATAGGCATAACGGCCAACATACAGCAGTAAATGGGTGTAGAGGGGATAATCTGATGAACCCAGAAGGCCTAATCAGCTGATTGCTTGAAAAAAAAAATGGCGCTAAAAGTACTAAACAGTGAGAGAAGAAAAGAAGCAGCAGCAAGAGAAAGCAAGGACCTCCGGTGGATAAAGCACCTGAACCCCGTGTTCCCCTCCACTCCCACACCAGCCTCAAGCAATGGTCTAAAAAAATATAAATACGTTAGAGGACGCTATAAAATCTTTGCAGATAAGCTTTTTGTCCCTAGGCTTGGTTAGAGTGCTTTCCAAATACTTCATTATGCATTTAATTAACTATTCAGGTTTATGATATATTTTTAGCCTGAAAGTGGACCTGAACTCTTGCACTGGACAGGAGGAAAACATATAGACATGCACCCTCTATGTACTTATAGAGTTTAGCCTGTCTAACTACCCCTCATCTGTGACTAAGTACAAGTTGTAATGTCATCCCTCAGCTGTGTGAGCTGACTGCCACGGCAGATAGCTCATTTGTAAGCACAGGATGTTAACAATATGTCTGCTTCCATGAAAGCAGGAAGTATACACTGCAGATTTATTGCAGGGTTTGTATCATCTGTAACAAAGACATTTTTAAAGGGTTTTATGCTGTTGCTTATATTTTTAGAGCGGAGAGGAAGTTCTGCGTTCAGGTCTGCTTTAAATCTCACTGCTTTGTATGGACTTTCTGCAAGTTCTTGCACCGCAAGATCCTAATAAAAGTACCATGTGGGGTACATGTACCAAATATTTGGTGCCTAGACTTCAATCTTCTCCTCTGAGCAGTGCTAAGCATACTCTGTGATAAAGGTGCAGACTTTGACATTCATCACTTTGGTGAGAGATAACCATTCATGCTTACAGCTTTTTCCTTGGCAGTTTCCATGCCTCACAGCTGGCACTGAGACCTGCCCACTTTATCTTGCATTTTTGTTGGCAGCATATACTGATTCTGCTTGTCTGCAGAGCTGGAGCAGATATGTTGCAGAGAGGCCAAGGGTGGCAGGAAGCGTTTCATCAGAGAGCGATTCTCCTGTGCTTCTGCAGCCTGACATGAGGCACTGCATGTGTAATATTCACATTATACTGAGTGCCAAATACCTGCTTTCCAAGGATAGCTGCAGTGTGACTGAACCGCAGAGGTATAAATAGATGAGTGGAGCAGACATTTAAAGAGGAACTGTACTAAAAATAACCTAATCAACAAAATGGCTTATTGCTTTTTACAATACTCCTTTATAAATTAGTCAGTGTTTGCCCATTGTAAATTCTTTCCTCTCCCTGATTTACTTTCTTAAATTTATCACATTTGGCAACCTCTTTAGTTCTGGCATGTGCAGCTCTATGGAATGTTTACTGAGTTGCACAGCTAGTAGAAAATATATCTAGTCTCCCAGAATGCTCTGGGACGAGGATACCACATACTGTAGCTAACCAGCCTAAGCATTACTGTTAGGTTTAAGGTTATATACCAATATACAGCAATATATAGATTTTGGAAGTCTGCTGAAACCTGGAAAATTGCAGTAAAACTGGGTATCCTAATTTAGTGCATTCTACTATATGGCAATGCAGTGCCTTGAAAAATACCACTATTTAAAGCACAAATGGATATGATCATTTCCACTAGACCCGGTGGGTGGCACCATGGATCTGATCCCACTATGGTCTTGTAAGCCGTATTTGCAGATGAGGAAAAGGATAATGGCAGGCAGGTTTTCTTCAGTCGCTTTCATCTGCCCACAAAGTCCATTTTGATGCAGTTTCACTTTAGACTGTAAGTTTCATTTTAAGCTTCTTCTGCTTTAAAGCTTACATAGCTCATGCTTTATCTGCAGAGCTTTTCCTCCAGGCACTTGAATATGTTGATTGGAGATGTGGAGTTATATTTTTGACTCATAGAGCGGTACATCATACTTTGAACAGCGCCCTCTTGGGGCCCCAGAAAGCTATGGCTTGACAAAGCCAGCTTTCTTACAAGAAATAAGCACAATTGTGTTGGATGGATCATTTCATCGCATGTGTGCCAATCAATGCAATTTTTCTTCTTTATCAGGAAGTGATTGTACATCTTGGGAACAGGGACTCGGACAGCAAAACAAACCTTTCATTGAGCACCTCTTTACTTCCAGGTGCAGGACCGCTGTGCAAATAATGTAGAAAATGACTGAGGGTCCACACACTGTAATTCAGAAATTGTTTTTAATTGTTCCATCACATACACAAGAAGTAAAGTGTCCACCCATGTAAGTAGGCAGGGCTGCCAATCAAAGCTGAAATATGTTTCTAAATCTGCTGCACTGTCTTTTCAGTAGTCACCAGTTTATTGAATGTGTGTGCTGCCCTCTCTCCTTGTGTGATCCACCTTCTCCCTATTTTAACGCAGCTTGACTTAGGATTGTGTCCTAAAGTGCAACATTATCCACAATTCGCTAAGCTTATCTCCTGTCTTTAATAATAATTCGGTGCTGTTTTTACTGTTATCACCATGGTGATAAAGCATTTAGGATTCACTAAGCAATTTACCTCAGGCAAACCGTAAAATAAGAATTTCTGTCCTTAAAGTGGACCTCCAGACTAAAAATGGACTCAGCAGCACTGAAAAGGCTTTGTGTTTCTTTAACAGTTTCTCAGTATCAGAACTTTGTTTCTCTTATACAAGCCTCATTTTTAGCTGCACTGAAGAAAACTGCCCGGGCTTTTTTCCCCTGATGCTGTGCAAAGCATGATGGGATTTCTGATTTTGTTGTTCTCGTTCTGCTGTTTTGGTGCAATTTTTTTTTTTTTACATTTCAATTTGACATTTGAAGCCTAGCGTGTGCAGCTGGGAGGGGTAATCAGGACACAGGATAGTTGGAACTGTGTCTCCTGCTCCTTGTCACCTCTTTTCAACCAAAAAGATGGCTGCCCCCATGACAAAGATGGCAGCCCCCATGAATCACAAAAATGTGCCTGTTCTTTTAAAACAGGATGGGTAAGAGATTATATTACCTATCTATTCTAATTAACATAACTAATGTAACTTGATGACAGTATGTTTGTTTAGGCTGAAGTTCCCCTTTAAGTTAAGGAGTGATATCTAAAGTTAAAGAGGAACTCCAGTGAAAATGTAATAAAAGTGCTTCATTTTTACAATAATTATGTATAAATGATTTAGTCGGTGTTTGCCCAATGTAAAATCTTTTAAATCCCTGATTTACATTCTGATATTTATTACATGGTGACATTTTTACTGTTGGCAGGTGATGTAGCTGCTGCATACTTTTTTGGGCAGTTGGAAACAGCTGTAAACTGCTATTTCCCACAATGCAACAAGGTTCAAAGACAGGAAATTGCCAGGAGTACCACGGTCCTCAGTTTCTTGTGGGAGGGGTTTCACTACAATATCAGTCATACAGAGCCCACTGATGGTCTGCTTGTGAAAAGGAATAGATTTCTCATGTAAAAGGGGGTATCCGCTACTGATTGGGATAAAGTTCAATTCTTGGTCGGAGTTTCTCTTTAAGGCTTCACTCCTTAAAATAACAGAAGTTAAAGACAAGAAGTTAATTCACAGAGGGGAATGCACATAACAGCTGTAAAGTGTGTGAGGAACTATCACCTGGATCTGTCCTCAGTTGGGATGTTACTACAGACTGCAATGTAAAGTGAAGCATTCTGAGCTGCTTTTTTTATTTTTACATGCAGAAGGGGACTCCGTATAGAGAGAAATCTATATAGCATAGGGAGGGAGGGAGAGACACCAAGTTTGTATGTATATAGACACACGCCCACACACCCACACACACTCTTTCTGCTTCCCTAGCTGTCCTACACAGGCTAGCTATAATCGTCCTGGCAACAGGAGGGAGGGAGCTACATCCTACCTTTGTGTGGTCCTCCCCTGCCCATCTACTGCATGTGAGAATAACTACAGAGGGGATAACTTAAGGACTGAATTGATAAGACAACAATCCTCTCTGTGAAAGCTTATCACTACAGGTTAATAAGGCAAAATTCTTTAGTAAATTAAAGCGGAATGAACCCAGTATTTCTTCTTTGCTCTAATACATTATTTACAGCTTATTATATACTACCACCATTTTTTTACTAGAACAGCATTCAAAGGGTTAAACACAGGAGTTAAAAGCTCAGTGCAGAGAAATATGGACGCATCCGAACTGGAAATAATGTTATCTTGTGTTTACTTAATTGTGTCAAGTGAGGAATGTAAATACTTCTGACACTGCAGACTCTCCTGAACACAGACAGACAATCAGAAAGCATTTCTGCTTGCATTAGAAGATGAATAAAGCAGTTTTGAATAAAATGCAAAGTCAGCTCTCAGAGCAAAAAAAAAGTGTTTTCTTTGGAAACTTTTAATTTCAAATGAATAATACTTATGCACAAATGCAACTATGATAACCGTATGGCATATAAAAAGTAGGAAAACCTGTTTATTGAATATTATGTCAGGGTTTTATACCGCTTTAACACCTAAAATGCTGATCGATGCACGGTGGGAAGTTTTCACTAGCCTTATTATCACTAGTATGATCTTGGTGAATTGTGGCCATTGTGTAACATTACTCACATTTACTACTACAACTTGTCTGCCTGCTTCTCTAATTTGCCTACTTGCTAAATACACAGCAATGAGGTGCTTTTGTGACATTTTTATGGCTGCACCTACAGGGGAAACTAAGCACCTGGCTTTCATAGTGATCCTCAGTGTTCACTGATTTCATTATTCCCAGAGAAGCATGCCAATCAGATGAAATGGATCTGCTGTGCCTGCTTGCTGCAGGTATATGGCTGAAGAAACCAAAATCTCAATATGCCAGCCAGACATTATGTTTTGTTACGGACAAAAATCAGCAATGGCAGATTCCATAACTTCTTTTCAGTGTACGTGACACAAGAGTTAAACAGCTTCTCTAATTGACTGATAACACAGATCCGGACTGCAGGTGTAGATCAATAGAGCAGCCAGCCTATGTCTTTACTCCCTGGCAAATGATGTGTATCTGCTTCATATATTGCACTGTTCCAAGGTTATATCTTTACACGGGTCCACTTAATGTTCTGCAAACACTTCCAGGAATAGGGATCCCCAAAGTACTGTATTGTAGCAAAGCCATCATAAATAATACTGAATTGGCAGTAAACCTTGACTTGTGCATCATAGAATCTATGGCTTTCTCTTGAGGTCCAGACAGAGTTTAAATTGAGTCTGAAGCAAAATAAAAAAATAAGATACTTACCTAAGAAGTATCTCCCATTAGCAGTCTCTCTGACTGATCAGTCAGAGACTGCTCTCTTCCGCTTGGGGTGCGCATCAGAAGCACTCGGGCTCCTGAAGACGGGCTGCTCCGTACAGCGACATGCGATTGCCCCCTCTCTCTCTCTCTCTCTCTCTCACGCAGTACTGAGCCTCTGGTCTTTGGGTGGGCTCGAGCTCCCAAAGACTTCTGAAGTCTCCCGCTGTGGGAGTTGTGTACAGTGCCTAATGATAGTTTAACTCATCCAATCGTGCTTTCCAGCAACAATCTCCATACCCACGGCGGTGTCATGTGACCAGCCGTCCGTACGTACCTGCGTGTCACATGACGCCGCTGTTGCAATGCAGGGCACTGCTGGAAGTTGTTTGGGTGAGTTAAACCTATAATAACACACCGCTCACATCTCTGCATGGACGGAGAAGTGAGGTATGTGGGCCGCAGCCATAAAGGTTTGCCCACCCTGCTCTAGACACAAGGAAGGCAGATCTACACTGAGGGAGGGTTCACACTTGTCTGTGGAAACTGCAGACAATTCCCAGCAAGCAGATGTGAGGGGCCTGTGGTGATGGGTGTTTATGGTCAGACCACCCAAATCCATTCATCAGTGGGAATAGGTATACTGAACATATGCCTAATTTTGAAGCACCTGTTAAACAGGGTGTGAAGACCTTTCTCTGGCATAGCAGGCATTGCATCACTGGAGACTATCTTTACAGTTATATCTGAGCAATATAAAGAATTTAACATTTCTCTATAAGAATTTCTCTCTCTCTCAAGATATATCCTCTGCTAGATTTATTCTTGTACCCACAAAGGAGATTTCTTGGTAGGGATTAGCGGAATTCGATTGGTACATTTTCAAGCTGCCTACATTTGCACACACAATTTGCATAATCTTGCATCAACTTAGAATTACTTGCATCTCATTGATAATCCCTAAGGGCCCGTTTCTACTTATGTGGAAACCGCCGCGATTCCGCAGAGTTTCCCTGCAGGCAAATCACGTGGGGAAACTCTGCCATAGGGGACTATGGTGCCGCCGGCCGAAGCGCTTGCGGTAGAGATTCGGCCGGAACCCTCCGCAGTATTCACTCGGGAGGCAGCGAATCCCATAGTGGTGCATGGCATGGCTGATGGGATTCCCCTGCGATCCCGCACACCCGCTCAGTGCCGGCACGAGTCTCACAGACGTGCGCCGCACAAGTGGAAACGAGCCCTAAGGCCGGGATCACACTTTGCAGAATCGCGTTCTTTTTCCTCTATGTGCTATGAGAAAAACGTATGAAATTCTAAGTGTGACCCTGGCCTAATACCAAACATTACTGGGAGCTGAAATTCCACCATCCTCTCTGTGGTCACCTCATATCTTTCATTATAGCTTCCCTAAGTGGCTGGTGATTTAATTCCCCTAGGAGATGTCTTGGACTGTGCAATTTAAAAATGATCATAAACTCAGTGTAAAAGTAATGAATATGCAAATTACTCACCTGACATTATTTACCTAATTCATAAAAGATTAATAAAGAGGCAAGTGTGCAGAGGAACAATGTAATTCAGCAGGTTTATCACTGAAGTACCTGCTGCAGTATCGCATCTTTCCACTAGAGGGATCTTCCCTCTTTTACATTCAAATTTCTGTTGAGCAGAATGTAACTAACCTAACTACCTAACATTCACACTGGAGTTTTGTCTGTAAATCGCTGAAAAAAACGCTATAGCAATGCAAACCCATGTTAGTGTTAACATCGTATAGTTCGCCAGCTATTAGTGATTTGCTGACTCTTAAATGCACTGCATGCAGCATTTTTTAGCAATTTTGGAGCAATTGCATTTCAATGTTATCACAAATGCAATCTCTCCTAAATTGCTTTAGAAAATCTCTTGCAAGACGTCAGTGAGTTTGCTAGCCAGCGTTTTGTGATTCACACTGTGACCGAAGGTCTCAAACACACGTGCAGTGTTTTTTGTCAGTTTTCAAAAAGCTCTCCCATTTACTCAAATTAAAATTGTGACAAAATCCGTACAAACAGTTTTACCCCAATTCTAATTCAAGTGAATGGGAGAGCGTTTTTATGCTTTCTATGCTGGGGAGAAAAAACACTGCAAGCGTGTTTGAACCCTTACAATGTATAGAACGACTGGATTAATGGCTCTTTGATATTAGATGCTATTTGCTATGTTTTGCGGTTTGTTTCTGATTGCATGCAAACCACAAAGACATTTTCAAAGTAAAGAAAATTGCAGGAACCCTCTTATGCTATTGCAGTCTGGTTGTGATCCGATTTTTCCCGATCACAAACATCCTGCACGCTGCATCTCATTTCTACTGCGTTTCTCCTTGTTTTCCTATCAGCCAGGGAAAATAACAAAACGCAATCACAGAAAAATTGCATTGTAAAGCAAAAGAAATTGCAGTGTTTTCAGTATAAAAGAGACATTTTCCAGCTCTACTATAGCAGTTTATTCTGATAGAATGCTTCAGATAGAAACCGTAACAGTTGCTACCAATTTTATTTTTTTATTTTAATGGCACATTAAGAATAGGCTCTTAAATGTAGAGACGCATACACATACCCACGGCCTTCACCCCCAGGAATCAGAACTGTATAGTTCAGGTGACACTTCAAGCCTGAGCACTGTACAGACACGTCACTAGGCTACTACTGAATGATGTATACTGAAGGGAAAGGGGTAACATAATGGCACAGTGAACGATAATGTGATCCTGACTGGCTGCTTCTGCTGAGTGTAGTCTAGCGTATGTACAAGGCTTTAGTGGAATCTATACTGTACATTTCTGTGAATCCCTCCATAAAAACATTAAAAGCAAGCTAAGTGTTCAGGGCTGATGCTGATACTTGTGTTGTATGCACCACTTATAAGACAACCCACCACTGGCTGAACTTACCTTGATGTCTCCGGAAACAGTTTGTTCCCACGATAATGTCTGCGCTTTGTACCTAGTGTAGTATTATTATTCAGCTAAGGGATTGATGCAGAATTTTCCCTGTGTGATCAGTGCAGAGAAAAAGTAGCTATAGATGTTCGTGACAAAAGCCGGTGCCGTTTCAGTCCTTGAAAACCAGTCGCCGTAATTATGTACCTGAAACATCATGCCGATCTCCCCTCACTGAAGGTTCTCTCTGATGTGTGGGAGAGATGCATTGTTTGTTCTGAGCTGACCTGTCACTTTGTGATGAGAGGAATAGTGGTGACACCATAGAGGATTGGAGAGTGAAGAGGTGTGTGCTGGGAAAATCACAATGTGCTGCCGCTGTTATCTTGGTAAACATGATATTTAACTGCTTAAAGGTTTATTCCACTTGATATAAAATGGCCTTAAATATAGACTGATGGTGCACGTCCTGTTTAGCACTTTAGACGATATTTTTAAACCTGATCTCTGCATTTCAATCTGCAGCCAGGTACGCATTTCAAAAGATGACATTAATGGCCACTCTTTGCTTTAAATCGCTACATAATCTGGGCCCTGGATACATGAAAGAAATGTTACAGCTGCATAGCAATCCCTGCATTCTCAGATCTACAGGATCTAATAATCTAGTCATACCCAGAGTTCACCTGAAAACGTTTGGTGCAAGAGCCTTCTGTCATGCTGCCCCTACGTTACAGAACTCCTTACCTCAGCAGATCAGGACAGCTCCATCTCTGGACGTGTTTAAATCCAGACTGAAAACCCACCTGTTCAGTTTGGCATTTGCAGAAATATAATTTTATTGTGTTAATACTTCATCCTACTACCAATTACTGAATGTGAGAGAACCTAAGCACTTTGAGTCCTATGGGAGAAAAGAGCTATAGAAATGTTATTGTTTTAGCCTTGGCAGGAATACACCATGAACTTTGTTTGGAGTACTGTTGCCATGGAATTGTTCATAAGCTGGCACTTTCCTGCAGGAGCAATTTAACTATACAAAACCACATCCATTTTTTACCATTTTCAGTACTAATCCATTGATTGGTGACAAGCTTTCACACTTCCATCTCCTGGAGAGTGTTAAAAGCACCGTGAAATGGTTTATATGCACATAAAAGCAAATCAGTCTAGTTGACAGAATGTTTGTTGACAGATATCTGGCCGGATACACTATACACCGGTATAGTTGCTATGCACAAGCGGCACATGGCGGTTTTACTGGTACGAACACAGCAAGAACACCGCCAACCCATTAGCACTGCACTCTATTGCACAGTGGGAGTGTGTACCTGAGGCATACCAAACTTAAAGGACACCTGAAGATAGAAGAATTTGGAGGCTGCCAAATGAATTTCCTTTAATACTGGGAATACAAGGGTCGATTCTGGCGCTCGATTCTGCGCCTGATCTGTTTGCCCGCTTTCTTATCTTTTTCAATTCACTCCAATGATAAATCGAGCGGCAAAGCGATCGAACGGTGATTGGACATGTTGGAGATTATCTAACCATCTTATCAGCTCCAGTGTACTCCCCAGGCTCTTTTAGTCAGGTGCTCCACCCGGCTAGTTTTGGTGAGCACCCGGCTGTCATCGGCTCACCTCCTCCTGTTCTGTAAGCAGAGTTGCACACAGAAGCACTGCCCTGCATTCCCTCATCTCACCCCACCCGGCTATTTTTCCATGGCACCCGGCTACTATTTCATGCCACCCGTCTAGAAAAAAATTCTGGGGAGAACACTGAGCTCAGAATCGAGCTGTGTATTCCCAGCATTAGACTATGCCAGTTGCCTGGCAGCACTGCTGATCTGTTTGGCTGCAGTAGTGTTTAAATAACATGAAACAAGCATGCATATGCTTGTTCAGGGTTTATGGCTAAAAGTATTCGAAGCAGAGGATTAGCAGGATAGCCAGGCAACTGGTATTGTCTAAAAGGAAATATGGCAGCTTCCATATCCCTCGATACAGTTATCATTTAACGTAAAAGCAATGAGGGTCCAGAGAACAGTGTGGGGAGCTTCTTTAGGATCCAGAGGCTTCCCTCATCTTAGGTAAGCATTTACTTTTTTTTTCTATTTGGAAGCCTTGGATACACACTCTGTGCAGTAGAGTGCTAATTTAATACCTAGCGATAGCAGCAGTAGTGTTTGGTAACCTGTTAATCAAGGCATTCCAGGTGATGCATCAAGCCTGAGGAAGAAAAAACACGGTTCCTGAATGTTTCCATCCAAAAGTATATTTCATTAACCAAAGCTTGAAAAGAGAAAATCTCAAGATATAAAGCAAGGAGGCGTGTGATGTGATGCTCCTTATTAATTCTTTCTTTTTTTGTGCTAGTTTCACTGTTGTGTTTTTAGCCTGATATATATTCCACTTACTGATACATTTTCAATTTACTGAACTTACATGGCATGATAAGGATAGCAGCCCAAGCCTGCTGGATTTCTGTTTTTGGCAGCAAAATCAAGCTCTTCATGGTTGATTGTATAACATTGAAAGGTGAGCTGTGAGATATAATCTGGCCACTGGTTTACTTTCTATCATTTATGTGGCCATAAAGATGTTCAGAAGGGCTTAGTGCTTTTATTAGGTTTGCAGAGCTGCAACGGCTATGAGCTGGAAGAAAACATTCACTCACAGTATAACTCAAACCAAAATCAATGTTTTTTGGGGGGAGCCGAGTAGGGAAAGTAAATTGCCCTCCGTTTTTTTTTTCATTGCAGACTGTGCCCTCGTACGGAATAGTCAGCACACTACCTGCCCCTGTGGTAGTTGTTGCTATAGTAATACATTTAATTTAGGGAAATTTCCTCAAAGGGAGCGTACCTGGGCAGGGTATAGAGCATTGCCAGGATATGGAGTGTTGGAGAATAGGTAAATTAAATGAAAGTGCGGCATAATATTAATAATGCTACAGAATTCCCTTTACAAACACACAGGTGTCAAACTCAATGCCTGTGGGCCAAATGTGGCCCTGCTTGCCATTTTATATGGCCCTCAAGAACTTGTGTGCATCGTTGTAAGCAGTAAAAGAATGACAGCACTTTGCCTTCCCATCCAGAGGTACAGTATACTTTGGTGACAGTTTATCAGTTTGATTCAGGGTGCAGCAACCCCCCTTCCTTCCCCCATGAAAATACCATGGGGCACCCTCTTGAGACCCTAACCCTCTAATGTGGCTGTTAAAACACACACACACACTCCCCAACACCTATTCCCATCCCGACACCCTCTCTCCACATGGGTTGCACAGTGGAGAAATGTAACATTTACCTTCTCCAGCGATGAGTCTGGTCTCTTCTGTTCTTCCCAGCAACTGCACACTCTGCTCCTCCCATACCTCCAGCTTCCAATCAAGTGATATGCATTATGAGGCAAGACAGGACAAGACAAAACATTTATATTGCACTTTCTCCTAGCAGACTCCAAGCATTTCAGGGCTGCAACCAATTAGGACACATTCCACGTCCTATCAGGATCATTAAGGGAGCCTTTCCCAAAGACTTCTGTCACCCTTCTGTACCACAGTTATATGCTCCCTTGTATTGCCTGAGGAAGTGGGATATACGTGCAAAATGCGTTGCACCCTTTTGGAGTATGTAAATAATTTTTTGTTAAAACCAGCAACATTTTTGTGTCTGCACTGAAGAGGTAAGTCCACCACTGCCTATTTCATTTTAAACGTTTTAACCAACTACTTTTACTCTTCTGGCGCCTCTGTACAACTGCATGGCTATTGAGTCCACCTTTGGTGGAGGGGACTTGGCCCCTTTATTCCGATCTACAGAGAGCGACTTCTTAATCCTGAGTGGGGACAGGTCTAATTCTCTCCACCTGTCCTTTCAGTGGTTGCCTGGATGGTAACCCTGGTTTGTGAGTATTCAATTATATTTACTACTTCACACCCACATTTCTAGTACATACTACATTATATTGGGCTCTCGTGTCTCCTTTTTATTTTAAACACAGTACAGTGCCCTACTGCTACCTTTTATTTTAAAGACTCCCTACCGTTTTACAAACTGGTATGAGTCAGGATTGAAACCCTGGTCAAAGGTACAAATCCCAAATCAAAAAGAACAGCTTTACCAGTACGCTATCCAGCTTAGGTATGCAGCGTAGAGTGGGTGGCTGTCAGGAAGACCAGTGGAGTCCTGAAGCGGCACTGGAGCGGGTATATATATTAGACTGCTTTACCCTGCAGAAGGGGAGGAGCGGAACCACCAAAGTTGTTATAGTTGCTCCATTTAGCTTGAGAAAATAAATGTTAAATCTTTATAAATAAGTTTGACCTGCAATTTAGACTATGCTTTAGAATTTAGCCCCTACGGTGATTGATTTTGACACCTCTGCTCTAACAGAAGACATTTATTTACATAATGATCTTCTGACTATTCCTATTGGCCATCTGTCCATCTAGAATGACTGGTTTACACCGCTGATGCAGGAATAAACCTCAGTCTTATGAGGACCAGAAAGCCCGAAGCAGTTGTATGCAACTTGACATAAATGGCACTGTAAATTTTAGTCTGTATTTATGCTATAAATAAGCAGCTCTGGATGCACAGTTTGCCAACGGGAGCCTAAAGGAATGACTTGCTTTCTGCATCTCCCAAGTTTATTTCCCCAGTTCTTGTCCTGGTGACAGGCAACACATTCAGCGGTTTAAAACTTTTTTTGTGAGTGCCTTTTTATAATTCAGCTGTGACAGTTAAACTGTTACAACGTGCAAAAAGTCAGTTTTCTATCTAATATTATTCTTTGTGAATAGACCACAGTGCACATAAAGAAGCACTGGGGGCTGCACTAAAAACTCCCACAGTAGCAATCACATAATCGGGAAGCATGCGAGCTTAAAGAGGAACGTCAGCCTAAATAAACATATTGTCATTAAGTAACATTAGTTATGTTAATTAAAATAGATAGGTAATATAATCTCTTACCCACCCTGTTTTAAAAGAACAGGCAAATGTTTGTGATTTCATGAGGACAGCCATCTTTTTGGTTGAAAGGTGGTGACAGGGAGCATGAGACACAGTTCCAACTGTCCTGCGTCCTGATCACCCCTCCCAGTTGCTAGGCAACGAGAACATCAGAAATCCCATCATGCTTTGCACAGCATCGGGGAAAAATGCCCGGGCAGTTTTCTTCGATGGGGCTGAGCCTAGCTAAAAATGCAGCTAAAATGATGCTTTGGTAAGAAAAACAAAGTTCTGATGCTGTGAAACTGTTAAAAAAAAAAACACGCCTTTTCAGTTCTGCTGAGTACATTTTTAGTCTGGAGGTTCACTTTAAAGGCCTATTTCCACCGCTGCGGAATTCACAGCTTTTCCCTGCAAGAGTTTTAAGTGGGTAAACGCTGCCTATTCCGTTAATGGGTTTGCAGTCCAAATCTCATGCCGACGCGATTCGGGCAGCATGCTGAATATTACCGCAACACGCATCTGACTCCCTAAACCATCTATGGCAAGGGTACACGGATGCGGAAGCATGCTGCCATTACTGCATAACGGATACCAGTTCTAAAGGGAACCTGAGGTGAGGAGCATATGGTGGCTGCCATATTTATTTCCTTTTAAACCATACCAGCTGCTTAACAGTCCTGCTGATCTCTTTGGCTGCAGTAGTGTCTGGATCACACATCTGAAACAAGCATGCAGCTAATCTGGTCAGACTTCAGAGCATCTGATTTACATGCTTTGCATCTGATTTGTGGCAGTGCTCACTCCCGCACTTCCCCCCCCCCCCCCCCCCCATGCACAGTCCTGTGAATGATTGCTGCTAGCAAAAAAAAAAAAAAAAGTTTAACAGTTAAAAAACAAAACAAATTAAAGTGACATGGTTCCAATAAAATGAGGTGTTTTTTTTTTTTTTATTAATCCCCAGTTAATTTTTAACCTCAGCTTAGCCTATTAACCCATTGTTAACAGGTACCTATACCTGTTTATACATTTACAAACTGCTGCTTCTAGCCACGCATCTGTACAGCACTATAGCTCCCAAAATGTCACCCTAGCGAATGCAACAGATCACTACAGATGCACAGGATAGGGATAACGGTCAGCCACATGCTCCGTTAGTAATCAAATATGGCATATGGCGTATCATTTTAACTGGGAAGGGCCAAATAATTCATTTTTATGAGTTTAAGAACTGTGGAACGTGCTATGTGATAATTAGGAATGTGAGAAATGTAAAAAATGGTTATTTTCTGCATTTACACCTAATTTTTCTTTATAAAATGACTAAAATAGGTTTTGGGGAACAAATATTACCCTAAGAGAGCCGATTGTAGTGGAAAAAACAAAACAAAAACAAAATAAACTGTATATCCCTAAGACAGGTATGTCAAACCGGTCCTACGAGGGCTGAGATCCCCACACTTTTTTGATACAGCTCAAATGAATTGATGGGTCTGAATCAGGAAAGGTGTGGTCCATCAGTCCATCCTAAGCACTGGCATGGATCTGGCCCTAAAGGCCTGGAGTTCGACACATGTGCCCTAAGATGATATAAGTAATTCAAAAGTTACTGCTTTATCAAAGCAACACAGCAGTGTCAAAAAAGTCAGGAACCATAATGGACTCCTGAGGTGAAAAACAAAAACAATCTTTACTTGTGCTTCAGGTGTGTGATTCAGCTGCTACTGCAGCAAAGAGATCAGCAGGACTGACAAGCAACTGGTAACATCCATATCCCTCTCAGTTAAGGTTCCCTTTAACCTTTAGCTAATTTAAGCTGTGAGGAAACTTGGCCGATAACTACCACCTCTGCCAAGAATCCAGGTTGTGCACAGCATCACCAAACACCCCCCAACCCCATCAGCAACTTGGCATGGTGGATCGCTGAGCACCAGCCGAGAACTTTGTTCTCCCCACCCGCCTAGCTTCCGTGTAACGTCACACTTGTGCCACTCTGTTGGCCCTCCAATATGAATCTGTAGGATGACACTTCGGTAATTTAAAACGTTTAACTCTACTGCTAGGATTGCATCATGTTTGTAAAGTAGAAACCCTGAGGCACATTTTATACCTGACCCGAGTGTTACGGTGAAATGCTCCGCCCCCTTGCACCGAATCTCCCCCCCCCCCCCCCACAAAAAAAAGATTCATATGACAGTCATATGCATAGCACCACAAGCATGCCCTTCGCTGCTTCTCGCCCAGTGACGTACTCCCTGCTGGTCAGGAAGTACTTCGCTGGGATTATGACCTCTCCATCTTATTTGCATCGTTTTGCACAATCACCAAACAAATTCTCCGTTGCGCATTGACTTCAGTGCATTCCACTGTGTCACTGCACTTTGCGGTAGGTTGGTGGCGAATCTGAAGCTTCTGGTGTAATAGGATGCAGTTGGTGTACAGAGCCCCATACACTTTTATTGCTTTTGCATTACCCTGCCTGCGAAAAGTGTAACGCTACGCAAAAAAAGGTATATGAGTGAAGCTTACCATTGCTTATCTTTTGCTTCTCTGGCTGGTTAGCAGGGGTTGCCAACAACATAAACTATTTTCTGTGGCCATTACAGAATGAAACAAGTTTCTTTTTCAGTGAAAATGAAACCATTCGCACTTGTGTCGTTTTATGTGAGAGCAGATGGTCAGAACTGACCTGTAGCTTTAACCACTTGCCGACCGCACACTCATAACGTGCGTCGGCAAAGTGGCAGCTGCAGGACCAGCGACGCAGTACTGCGTCGCCAGCTGCAGCCTAATTAATCAGGAAGCAGCCGCTCGTACGAGCGGCTGCTTCCTGTCAAATCACGGCGGGGGGCTCCGTGAATAGCCTGCGGGCCGCCGATGGCGGCTCGCAGGCTAGATGTAAACACAAGCGGAAATAATCCGCTTTGTTTACATTTGTACGGCGCTGCTGCGCAGCAGCGCCGTAAGGCAGATCGGCGATCCCCGGCCAATCAGCGGCCGGGGATCGCCGCCATGTGACAGGAGACAGCCTGTCACTGGCTGCACAGGACGGATAGCGTCCTGTGCAGCCCGCTTACCAAAGGGGGCCAGGTAGGAGAGGGAGGGGGAGCATTTCGCCGCGGAGGGGGGCTTTGAGGTGCCCCCCCCGCCAGCCACTCGCAGGCAGCAGAGATCAGACCCCCCCAGCACATCATCCCCATAGGGGGGAAAAAAGGGGGGCAATCTGATCTCCCTGCCTGCACCCTGATCTGTGCTGGGGGCTGCAGAGCCCACCCAGCACAGATCAATCAAACTAGCGCTGGTCCTTAAGGGGGGGTAAAGGGTGGGTCCTCAAGTGGTTAAGTATGTCCTCTGGATGCGCATCATCCTCTCAAGTAAATATTTTATTGCTTACCAAGGTCAACATATTAAAACAGCAGCGTGCAGCATTTTTCTGCTCTGCAGCACAGCATGCAGCTTGGTTTGTTTGTTTTTCCACTTTTTACTTGTTGATGCCGTGTTCAATTATTGGCAGTACTTCAGAATCCACTCTCATGCTGTCAAATGACGTGATAAAATGATAGGCATTCCAGCCTGCACTTATCACCAGATAGAAACACTGATTTACTGAAGAGATGTTAAGCCATGTTTCTGTATCTTGTGCTGATCAAATTAGAGAAGGCTGCAAGGACATGCTAAAGTCCGTATTTAAAACGGCATGATAGTGGTAAAGAGCGGTGATGGGGCATACGTGCCAGATATTTGTACATCTACATCATGCTTAAAAAAAATGCACAAAAACTGTGTTGTAGCAAAAATATTATCAAAATGTATTAATCATCGGTAAAACAGAGATTATTTAAAAGGCACATGGGATGGCCATCTCTCCACAGCACAACACATCTAGCACCAGTCATGCCAACAATCACGCCGGCAAAAATATACACCACAGTCCAATAACCAGCTAAACAATGATCCAGGGTATCTTCAAGAGTCACTCAGTACTATTGGATATAGGTGTACTGCAAACCTCTAATGCATAGCAGAATATTGTCCCCCCCCCCCCAGGCACAGCAAAGAGCCAAGCAGGAATCGGTATGGAAGCAGCAATTATAATGCACAGTCTATGATCGGGTCACAGCACATGTGACAAAGGAGCAGTGTCACCCATTCCAGTTGTCTAGTTGTTGATCACAGAAGCATTGCTAGAAGAATCCTGATATGAAACCAGCTGGTTGCCATGCAGGAGATGATAGTCCAGAGTGTTGACGGAGTGTTAATCGCACAGACCAGGAGGTATGTGTCGCTCAGAAGCCCTTTTACAGACCTGCTACTTGTGATGGGGTGAAGGCCGGGGCGGTGTGGCATCCCATGCAGCGTGAGGCTCCCCCAACAGTTTTGCCGGTTTCCGGCTACCTCAAGGGGGTGTGCTAAAGTCTGTCCCTTATTTTACACCCTTATAGATTTAAAGTGTAATTCAACTTTCGTTAAAGCTCTACTAAAATAAATTGATCAAGGCAAATTCCAAAAGCAAGCATGTACTTGCGTGTCCAGGAAAAGCAGTGAAAGTGATAATACAGTTAATAATGCAAATGTTTGCAAAATGTACATGCTAAAAAAAGCAATAAAAAACCCCAAACCCTTAAAGCTCATAAATTGTAAAAGAGTCGAATCTTGGGTGGAAAATAGATGCTTGCCTAAGGAGATGGAAGCCTCTGGATCCTAATGATGCTTCCCTTGGTATCCTCCCTCCCCTGTTGCCGAGTGCAGACTGTCCAAAGATTACCAACAAGGTGATCTCCAAGCGCGGGCTTTACTGCATGTGCGTGAGTGTGGAACCACAGAAAGTAGCGTCAGGCACGTACAGAGAAGAACCTCCTTTTGCATGGAACCTGTCCAACCACCAGCAGGATGTAGATTTCAACTAAGTTGGTCTGAAAAAGGTTTAAACCTCTAGTTTTCAGAAAGTGGGATGCACTTGGAGTAGAAAATGGGCAGCCATGGGATTTAATGTATACAGAGCCATTAGCGCACACTATATGGAATAAAATCTATATGTTCTATAAAATCCCTGGAACTGCAGTAAGCGTGGAATTTAAATCTCTCTTACATGTTCATCGGCCTTGAAATACAAGTCCATTAATACTATATGAAGGCATTAAAAGGTGCTATGTGCCCTTGCAGTGACCTGAAGTCAGTTGTAGTATAGCCGTTCAGTATAGCATTGTATAAATCAATGGTGAGTAGCTCTGTTAAAGGTATGTTTTCATCTCCTTGCAGTGTGATACAGTTCTGACATAGCATATAGAATATAGTGGTTTCCTTTCTTTTTGTCTGACTTTCTAGCTTGTAGCCATACTTTACGTTTTAAAACAGGGATTCTATAATGTGGATCTGTTTTGGAAATGAATTTCTTTACAATGATCACAACTATTTAAAGCTCTGAGAATATTTTTTGTAGAGGGGGGAAAGAAAGGGACACAGAGCCCAATATAGTATAGCATGTTTAATAGCCAAGGTATTGGAAATGAAAGGTGTATATGTATTTATACTTAAAAACGTGGGTTACCACAAATGCAACCACTGTATAGGCAGGTGGGGAGATTATGACCTGACCCAACTCAAGTTAAGAAGTTGCTCTCTGTAGACCGGAAACAAGGAGTGACACACCTCCATTAGGGACAATATGAAAAGAACCTTTGAACAGAGGCGCCAAAATAGGGTAAAAACTGTTAAAATCTGTTTAAAGAGACACTGAAGCGAAAAAAAATATATGATATAATGATTTGGTTGTGTACTATGAATAATTACTAGAAGATTAGCAGCAAAGAAAATATTCTCATATTTTTATTTTCAGGTATATAGTGTTTTTTTCTAACATTACATCATTCTATAATATGTGCACATTACACAACACTCAGCATTCAAAATGATTCTTTCAGAGCAGTCTGTGAAGTAATGACCTCTCCTCTGGTAGAGGAAAAGTAAATAGTTCAATAACAGTTGAGATAATAAAAGTCAGAAAACAGCCCTCTCCTCGAGATAATGGCTTTTTTTGTATAGAGATAACAACTGGAGTTTCTTAACTCTTCCTGTACTGGAAACAATTACACTGATGTAGCTGATCTTAATGTTTTATTTCTTAGCTGTACTAAACATACAAATCATAATATCATAGTTTTTTTTTTTGCTTCAGTGTCTCTTTAAAAAGGGTGGTAGTGGTGGGCTTTCCTCCCCAGCAAATAAACACAGACTGTTGATGGAAGTTCAACAATAATACCATTTATTCAAGTACTCCACAATGCAGCGTGTTTCGCAGGTCTTATCTCACTTCATCAGGCAATCAAGGGACCAAAATCGTTTACTAATCGTTTACCGATGATTTGAAGGAGACGCCTGGCCACTGGAGGGTGCAGTAAGCCTATGTGCACCTCCCCACACGCTCACAATGCAGGGCATCCATTTCCAGTTACTGTATATTAAGGCATAAGGTATCCTTTAAGTGTTTTCTGTAAAGCACTAATTAAAATATCAGTGCAAGGTAAAGGAATACTATAGTAGAGTCCTAGTTATCCGGAACTCAACCACCCAGTGGTCTCAACCAGCCAGCACAAATCACCGGCAGTACTTCCAGTGGTGAAGGCCAACTTCTTAGGCGGTTTGTGGGCTGTGCTGTCCTTAAAGGAAACCAGAGATGAACGCTCTGGCACAAAATAAACATATATCCCCGATAGATTTTACAAAATACTATACCTGGTATTTTCGCCGTTCTGGTGTGCCGTTTTTTTTTTTTTTACTAAAACTCCACGCAAAACACAGTTCATAAGAAAAACATATTGTTTAGTGGGTTGTGTGCAAAATGAAATCACCATTTGTAAAAACCTCTTATGACTAACAAATATAGATTTTTAAAAAAGTTTTTCAATATACCCTTAAATTAGCAGCTCCTCCCATCTCATCACAGCTCTCTGTAATGCTGCAAATATATAGAACAGGAAAGCAGAGCCAGAAGTGGGCAGGCTTGGCTTGAAAAGACATCAGAGAAGACAGACTCAGCTATAATGATTCCTGAGCAAAACCAGACTGAATGCTCAGTCGGGGATTTTATCAGGGCTGATAACAAGCAGGCTGAGCAGTGAAGGATGAAACAGAGCAAGGTGGGGGTTTTCTCTAATGTTCCCACTGATATATATGGTAAAATACATGAGGGTGCTTTATCTCTGGTTCACTTTAAAGACCGGGTTCCATTGCTCCCCCAAGATTAATATTCTTTCAGTTACTTTAATTTAAAGTGTAACTGTCGGGCATTAAATCAAAAATCTATTCTTTATGTTTATCTGGTAAACAAGTAATAAGGATGCTAACCAGGCAATGAAAAAGTAAAAATCACCATTACTTTTCTTGTTGATAAATGATCATTCCCCAGTTTACCTGACTCTTATTTGGTACACACAACATTTGGTACACACATAAGGAAGTTTTAGGGCATGCTGGGTTGTCATTTTTTGCTTCTCTAATTCCCCTCAGACTTAACTAATGCAGCCTGATTGGCTGAAGCCCTTTTTCCCTACGGTTTTCCCCTCCCAAACCTCTGTTCCTCTCTGATTGGCCAATATTTCTCATGCTGAGAAAATGCACTTTCTATAGTGGACAGCGGACGATGCATACATAATCAGGCAGAGGAGAATAAGGGAGGAAATTACATCAGGATTGGCTTCAAAATAGCCACACTTAGGGCTGGTGCACACCGAGCTGCTTTTTGGGCGTATTCAGATCCGCTTGCGGCTGCGGATCTGCTTGGTCAATGTATCTCAATGGGGTGGTGCACACCAGAGCGGCAGGCGTTTTGCAGAAACGAAAAATGCCTGGGTGAGGCATTTTTTTGGATTTCGGATGCGTTTCTGCCTCAATGTTAAGTATAGGAAAAACGCAAACCGCTCTGAAAAACTGCACTTCAGAGCGGTTTTGCAGGCGTTTTTGTTACAGAAGCTGTTCAGTAACAGCTTTACTGTAACAATATATGAAATCTACTATACTGAAAACCGCAGCAGCAATCCGCAAAACGCCTCATAAAAATAAAAAAAAGCGTTTAAAAATCTGCTAGCATTTTGCGGATCTGCTAGCGGGTTTTGGTGTGCACCAGCCCTTAAAATGGGAAATGCTAAGAAGGATTTTCTCTTGTTTTACTGTAGAAAAATCACTAAAATCAAAACGTGGACAGTGCAATAGATGTTATGTAAATGGAGCAAGTATTTAGCTACTTATGTTTTTTTTTTCTGAGATAGTATGGCTGACCGCTCCTCTCTAACATTTAATACAGAGTTTGTGGTATTTCTAAAGAGTGGGGTATAGTACTGTATTAGCTAGGCCTATTTTTAACATTGAGTCTCAAGCAATCAGAAAGCACACTTAACCGACATCAGCTGATCCCTGTCTGTGCCGGATAACAGAGACTCTACTGTATTAATAATAATGTTACTTTTTAAAATATGAAGTCCAAACAAGTCATCCCAAACACTATGTAAAGGTTGCATTATTCAGCTTTGCTGATCCATGTGTGGCTGAGTCTACTCATCCGTTTGGTTTTACCCTGAAATTCTGCTTATCCAGAAAACACCATTATTTCCCTAAGAAGCATTGCCCAGTTCTGTAGCAGAATGGAATGTGAGGGTTGTATGTCACTTATATTACACAGCCTCTCTGATTAGTCCTGTAGTTTTACAGGGACACCATCATTTGGTAGCTGGTATTATGACAGATAGTGGTACTGCTTTCTCTCGCTAGTGGAAATCTACAGCTTTCAAATCTCTCTTCTAAACTCATAAAATTAGACATATTTAGTTCTCTGCTTTCATAACTTTCTGCTTCACCTTGTTTCTCATCCTTGTCCTCTTACCTGCATGATTACTAATTCAGTTTGTTACTCTCTGCAGAAACCATGTCTCATTTTGTATTTTATCTAATCTTATTCAGTGTCTAAAGGTTTCATTAGTCTGCCTTTTGTTTAATGCATCTGCTTCTCCTGGGCTTTTTGGAAGTGCTAGATTATTAACCCTCCCTGACAGTTATATTACTTTTCATATTTTGAAGTAGCTTAGAAATGATGTTTTTTACAGCTTTGGCCCAGCTAGCGATTCAGCAGTGTTCTGCTCTGAGGAAATTGTGTGTATAATGTGTGTCTTCTGACACACTGAAGCCTATGTATAATGTTGTAGAACTGTTTTCATGACACTTTTAGTTTGCCTCTGGGCTAAGCTCTATTAATAAGGCTGATTACACACTAAGACCTTACAGACGCACGTTAGTGCGCCTGTAACGCTCCCCCAACGCACAGCAATGTAACACAAGTGGGCTGTTCACACAGCCCACGTTGCGTTACATGTAACGCTGCACGTTCTGCCGAAAGTGCAGCATGCTACGGCGTTAGAGCGGCTATAGCCGCGTTAGACTGTTTGCACATGCTCAGTGGGGGGCGGAGAGGAGGCGGGGAGAGCCAGCTACAGTAGCCGCGCACATGGCTACTTAATATTCACTGCACTGGCGGCCGCTGATTGGCCGGCGGGACCACGTGATGCGGAGTGTCTCGCTCCGCATCACGTGGTCCCGCCGGCCAATCAGCGCCACTCTGGGAGACCTTATACGGATAGAGCCGCCTAACGCGGCTCACTCTACCGTCCTCTCCCGCACCACCATACGTTGCGTTAGGTGCACGTTATGCGACCTTAACGTAGCACCTAACGCAACGTCTTGGTGTGCAAGTAGCCTAAAGGTGAACTGGGCACTATGGCATTATTTTCATACTTGATGCAACTGTTCCAGAGAAATTTCCACTGGAAATATCAGTCACATGACCCAGAGATCTGTGCACAATGTATGGTACTTCCAGGAGAGTGGGGGTTTCTTCCTCTACACAGAGCCATCACCTGACCTTGCTCACCTCCTCTCTATACTTCATCCTGTGAAGTGTATGTGTGTGTGTGTGTGTGGGGGGGGGGGGGGGATTTGGAAGGGTCCGCCTTGTTTGGACAGCTCTTTAACTACCTAATGACCGTGTCACACCTATGTGCGTGACCATGACGGCAGCCCCACAACTGCCTAACGCCGATTGGTGTCAAGTCCTGGAGCTGCAGTTTACCACGGATCGCGTGCATGCCCGATCATTCCCTGACGGTTCACGGAGCTCAGCGATCAAGGCTAGCAGACTGTTCAGAGCTGAAAGGGGAAATGAATCCCCTTTGTTTACATTTGTACAGTGCTGCGATCTCCTGCAGCGCTGTACGGGGACACTCGGCTGTCCCTCAGAGCAGCTCGTGTTGCATGGCTTCCTATGAGAGGCGGGGATGAGTGCTGATGGCGATTTAGGACGGTACAGGGGGGAGGAAGGAGGGATGGAAAAGCCTCCCTTTTTTAATATAAAAGCAAAACAAACAAAAAAACGAAGATTGCAGCAGCGATCAGAGAACTCCTTACAGAGTGTCCTGTTAAGGACAAGAAAACAAGGTTAAATTCATGTGTGTGCTTCGTTGTAGGGCTGTGCAGCATGCTGACAAAGCTGCACAGCCCTCTATTGTGAAAAATGCCCTGCTCACTAGAGGGGTTGTAAGCTTGTGGTCCTGAAGTGCTTAATCGGATCTGAATTTAGTTTCTTCTCTGCTCTAAAAGATAAGCAACAGTAGCATAATCATTTAAGAAAAACATTTCATTGTTACAGCTGATATAAATCCTGCAATAAATCGACAGTGTATCTACTTCCTGCTTTCATGGAAGCAGACCTATTGTTAACATCCTGTGCTTTCAAATCAGCTTATCTGCCTTGGCAGTCAGGTGACACAGGGAGAGATCAAATTACAAGTTATTAGACACAATTGAGGGGGAATTAGACAGGCTAAACTCTGTAAATACATACAGGGTGCATTTCTCTGTTTTACTTCTGTCCTGTGCAAGAGTTCAGGTCCACTTTAACACATAATCCTACAAAACAATAAACTATAGTTGGGCGGGCTGTGAGAATTTCCCTCCTCCTGCTCGGAATGAGAACACAGATAATTTCCTCCTGGGAACAGGAGCAGAAATAAAAACCGGCAATAGATTGTAATCCTTTTCCTTCACTATCCAAACATAATATGGGAATTTTCACTGAAGTCAGCTGACAAGGCCCTATGCTTTTAAAGGAATAATTTACATATTTAATGATAAAAAGTTGCAGTGTTTGTAGAATAAAAAGGGAAACTAGCAACCTACAGCTGCCTGTTTGCAGTCAGCCAGCCTAATGCTTCATACACACTTGAGATAAAAGTCTTTGGAAAAGGCAAGATCACAGACCAATTTTACCCCCTTCCATGTAGTATGAGAGCCATATTCTACACAGGTTATTCTATGGAGCTGAGCTCCCCATCAGATAGAAATCTTTGCAAGATGCTGCACACAAAGATGCTGTACACACTCAAAAGATCATTATCTGCAAAAGATCTGTTCCTGCAAAAGATCCGTTCCTGCAAAATGCATTCATAGTTTATATCTGCAGATCCTCATACACACTTGGTTTACCAGACAATCAACTGCAGATCATCTGCAGATCAGATCCACCAGGATGGATTTTCAGATCTGCAGATGATTGCCAGATATGCAGATGAAGTCTGTTAAACCAAGTGTGTATGATGATCTGCAGATCTCATAGACTATGAATGCATTTTGCAGGAACAGATCTTTTGCAGATAATGATCTTTGGAGTGTGTACGGGCATCTTTGTGTGCAGCATCTTGCAAAGATTTTATCTGATGGGGAGTGCAGCTCCATAGAATAGACTGTGTAGAGCAGGGGTCTTAAACTCGCGGCCCGCGTGCCATTTGCGGCCCTCGGTACAATATTTTGTGGCCCGTGCCGGCAAAAGTAAAAGAGACACGGAAGCGAACTATTTTTGCCTATTTTACCTTATAGTTCGCTTCAGTGCTCCCATTACAAGTAATCTGCCGTGTCCCCGCCGCAAAACGGGGGCTGCAGAGCCCCTAAATCCCCCAGGCAAACATCCACGACTGCGCTGAGGGGCAGAGCTTCCAGCTATAGCTCTGCCCCTCCTGACGTCAATCGCCGCACGGATCGACGCCTCTCCCCGCCCCTCTCTGTGAAGGAAGAGTGAGAGGGGCGGGCAGAGGCGGCGCCGCGATTGACGTCAGGAGGGGCAGAGCTGAAGCTGAAAGCTCTGCCTCTTCCAGGAAATGCCAGCGGATTGCCCCCGGGGGATTTGGGGGCTCTGGAGCCCTCGTTTTGCGGCGGGGACACGGCAGATTACTTGTAATGGGAGCACTGAAGCGAACTATAAGGTAAAATAGGCAAAATAGTTCGGACACTTCATGTTCAGAAGAAATAATTAAAACTGTTAATAATGACATTTGAGGACTTTTTTTGTGACATCCCTTATGCGGCCCTGCCTCATCCTGACTTTGCCTCCTGCGGCCCCCAGGTAAATTTAGTTTGAGTCCCCTGATGTAGAGTATGGCTCTCATACTACATGGAATGGGGTAAAATTGGTCTGTGATCTTGCCTTTTCCAAAGACTTTTATCTCAAGTGTGTATGAAGCATTAGACACTCTCTAGCATCCCACTGACCACCTCTTCTGCTAAACAAAGTGGCAGAGCTGTATGATGATTACTGCATGGGGAATGCAACGAGTACACCCAAAAGTTTTTTCTGTTTTGTTTTTTAATCTTGCTATAGTGCATCGGTGTGAGCAAGCACATAGGTTTCCATAGAAAAGCAGTGGTTTACAGGTGGTGTTGAATAGTGTACGCCCCTGTCAGCTTGCATAATGTTGAGTCCTCAGAGCAGGCTGCTTATAAACTAAAGAAAAAAAAGGAAATAAAAAATGTACCTGCCTTATTTGAGGGAAGAGTCTTAAAGGAAACCTGAACTGAGAGTGATAAGGAGGCAGCCACATTATTTACATTTAAACCATACCATTTGCCTGGCTGTCCTGCATTGTTGATGTCCCAAATTGCGCTAATTAGCAATGCCATTCCGTAAGTCAGATTACCTTTCTGCTCCTGTTCCACCTCCCCCTTCCCAAGTGAAAATGTATGCACAGCCATCTCCATTGTGCACTTATAATAGTCCAGTTTGCTATTTGCAGTGAAAATGTGCTTGCTTCCTGGTCCTTCTGACATTTCCTCTTCTTCTACTAGGGCCATGCCACAGCCTGATAGTTGTGACACAGCCACAGAATTGGAGGTGGTGGCACAAGGCATACAGAGGCCAGCAGCATGTTGGGACAAGATGATCACTGGTGGCAAGTCTTGGTTAGGAGACTGAAATGCACAGGAAAGATGGCAGGAACTGTAATGGGGAAAAGGATGTTTTATAAAGGCTAGTATACAAGAGGTGCTATAAGGGGACCACTACACTAGGAAGGCGGTACATCGGAGGGACCCTATAAGGAGTTAGCTAATATCATCCCCCTTGTTCCTCTTGATCCTCATTTTGTCTGTTTCAATTATTTTTGCTATTGTTACAGTACAAGGAGAAAGACACAAAGCCGATAACCTATAGCTTTTGTCCTTATATATTGTATAACCATTAAGGACATAGCTAAAATATCAACATTGCCTTGGCCCATGAAGCGTACATGACCACTAGATAGGCAATTTTTAACATTTTATTACATTTTCTGAAAAAAAAAAAAAAAATATATATATATATATATATATATATATATATATATATATATATATATATATATATATATATATATATATATATATATATATATATATGTATATGTAAAGTAATCACAATTGATGCACCCCTCTGGCCATAGAGTAAAAATTGGTAATTATTCAGGTTTTAAATCACCTGAGATTTCCTTAGCCTTGTTTTATAATTGCTTCTCTTTTTTCCAGTAGGGAGTGCAGCAGTTACAGTACTACTAATAATGGTGTTTGAGTTAAGGTCACCAAATGCTATCAGATAGGTTTAATAGATTAGACCTTCTACTTGACAAAAGCCTACGTATGTCCATGTATGAAAATTGGATATCTAGCCAATTGTTATTATGATCATAATATTGATTATTGTGCAGTCAAAGCATTTTTGCAATATTGTCTATAGATTTATACTGCATCAAGAAAAAAAAGTTACCTCTGGCTAAAGTTAAGCCATTACATCAGATGTCAGCTGGCAATACCAATAGCAGTCAGCTACTGGTCAGTTCTCTGATCGAAGACTGATGGTATGTGTAGGTGTGTGTGGGGAGGGGGAAGAGAGAGGGGGGGGGGGGGGGGGTTAGTCCATGGAACTTGTGCAGCAGAGTGCTGTGGGGCATTTATCGAGGGAGGTTGCATGAAGGATCAGAGCCCTATTTTTCCCTCTTTGGACACTGTGATTGGCTCACAGTGAATACACTATTAGAAGACAAGGACTTGTTGCTGGAGATGTGTGGTCTGTGTATATGTGTGTGCTGGGGGTGGCTGTGTGTGATAGGGGCTAGCCTTTATAACCGACATGGTTGGTGGTGGAACAGAGGATGCAACTTATTTTTTTTTACTTAACCTCCTTAGTGGAATGCCTGACAGTGTCGGGCGCACCGCTTGCTGGCCCCAGGAGTCCCCCAGTATAAATTTAACTGATCTTCATATCTGTAAAAGCTTTATCTAGCACTAGGCTAGCTAGTACAGGTTGCCAGCACCCCCGATCGCTGCTGATCCCCCCCCCCCCGCTAATACATTACCCATCCTGAATCCAGCGATCGCGCAGCCTCCCTGCACAGCTCCGGTCTCTCTATGGGGAGGATCAGGTTTGCGCATGACGTTGGCGACGTCATGACGTCCTGTGTGATCCTCCCCATAGTGAAGACTGGAGCTGTTCGGGTAGGCTGCACGATCGCTGGATCCAGGCTGGACAATGTATTAGCGGCGGGATCAGCAGCGAATGGGGGTGCTGGACACCTAGCCTAGTGCTAGCTAAAGCTATTACAGGTATGGGATCAGTTAAATTTATACTGGAGGACTCTAGGCTGCAAAACCTGAGTGACATAATGCTCAGGAGGTTAAATCTGTTTTCTAAAAGTGCATACAACCAGAACAAGGTACATGACGTACATTTACAGATGGTTTTAACATGGTTTAATGTAGACCTACTATTAAAGCAAATCTAAACTCAAACTTCCTCTCTGCTCGAAAAGATAAGCAAAAGCATAATAACATTTAATTAAAAAAATGTTTGTTACATCTTACAGAACTCTTACAGAGATCCTGCAGAGCCTTTACTTCCTGGTTTCCTGGCAGCACAGAAAGTGTTAAACTCCTGTGTTTACATATTAGCACGAAACTCCCCGGTGTCGTTGACAGCTCAAATGACAATTGCTGATTATTTGTTGTTGAGAGAATTAGACAGGCTATTCTCTACAAACACACAGGGTGGCATTCTCTGTATTTTCTTCGTTTCCTGTGCAAGAGTTTAGGTCTGCTTTAAGCACTAGACTGCTATTTAAGCAGCAAAAACTTAACTTTGGGGGGAAAAAACCTATAAATGACAGCAATGCTTAGTGTTCTTATCTGTACCTTTTTGTTTCCTTGTGCATTCTGCCAGTTTCCCTGCATGGGTTAGCTCGCTGTTTAAGATGCGCTTTCCTTCTGTCCAACTTCTCTGACACTTTGTAAATGCTTTGTAGTTTGAAAGGAAAATAAAGAGGCAAGTTTATGGTGAATTGAATGTCCTGGTTTCTGTATCTTTATAAATAGATGTTCTTGTTTCACAGTATGAGATCCTAATAAAGAAACAGACTGTAAAGCTGTTCCCAGGTGAGCTCCTCTCACTTGATCCTGTTTTGCTTTTAAAGTAATTGTATTAAAAAAAAAAAACTTGAACCGACCCCAATTTCAGGATGCGGGCACAAATGAAGGGCACACAGATGTCCTATTTAACACAGGCATATGCAAAGTCCGTGCTGTGTAAGAATCACACCCAATGAAAAGCATCGTCTGAGCGTTCCGGTACTACAAATCCTTGCTTCGAATGGGAGGCTTGAAGTACCCCTGAAGAAAATTGGAGGAATATTAAATGAAAATATAGTATTCTGATACAGTACACAATCAGAGGTCGTATCCATTGAATAGTGCCCGGCTAACAGTTTGTTTCAGAGCTACAGTATATTCTAGACTTTGTCACAAGGAACCTCCTCCCCTTAAAGGACACCTGACGTGAGAGGGATGTGGAGTCTGCCATATTTTTTTTAACAGTCAAATTTTATTGTTTTTTGAACAGAGAAAAAGATACAACACTGGTGAGTAACACCAGAACAATGTCCCCCCCCCGCCACCCTAGCCCTCCCCCCCCCACCCCCCACCCCACCCTGAGTGCATCACGTCGACAGGAGAGTTTGCAGGAGAACAAGGGGTTAACCCACTGCTGAGCAGAAATCTCGAGTTATTTAAACAATATCAGGTGTGTGAGAGGACATGTATTCAGACCATTGAAGCCAAATTTTTTCAAATTTCAGGGGACATTTCCTGTTGAGATAGGTTAGTTTGTACCAGACCATAGCTTTATTGATTCTCTTAAACCAGGGGTTCTTAGAGGGAGGTTGGTCGGAAAACCATTTAAAGAAGAGTTCTCGCCGAGCATACAGACATAAAATCTTGACCAGTATGATCTGATGATTGGAAAGCGTGGCGTCTGTATAGAGACCCAGGAGAAGGGATTTGGGATCTACCACTATCCTTTCACCCATAACTTCCGTTATAGTTTTAGCTACCATGCACCAGTATACTTGTATCTTATCACAGGACCATACCATATGAAAAAAGTCGCCCTCCACCCTCTGACACTTAGGGCATAGGTCGGATCTTTCTGGGAAGATTGCATGCATTTGAGTAGGGGTGCGGTAGGTTCTATATATCAGCTTGAGATGTAGGAATTTATCTGTGGCCGATATTGTAACCCCCTCCATACTGGACAAAACCTCTTCCCATTCACTATCCGCAAGGGGTCCCACATCCACCTCCCACTTGTCTATCGCTTTTGCCAGCCTGGGTGTGGACTGGGGAATTAACCTGGAATATATTTCGGATAAAGGTCTCTCTAAGTGCTGTCTTATAAGAGGGGCATCTATGCAATCCGATTCCCAGGTCCAACGACCAGGGAACTGCTTTTGCCAGGCATGGCAAACTTGGTGGTAGCGGAAAAGCATGTGATTTGGTAGACCATACTTGGATTTCAATTGAACAAATGAGAGTAGGGTACCTGAAGGAGCAAGATGTGATAAATGCTTAATTCCGTTATTCGCCCAGACCTGAGGGTCCGGGATGCTGGTGAAATGAGGAAGATTCGGGTTGCCCCAAATAGGGGTATATGGGGAGAGGGTGCACGGACCCCGCCGTCCGGCCTTACTGACCTCCCAGGCTTTGATAGTAGTTTTCATAGGGGTTGTAATCAGGGAGTACCTATTGACCCCCCTAAAGGAGAGGTTTGTGAGGGCCTCATAGGACCCCATGACCGCAGCCTCCAGCACCACCGCTGTGTTGCGTACGTCCTGGGAGAACCACCAGCGAATGGTTACCAGGAGAGAGGCCAGAAAATACTTCCTAAGATTTGGGAGGGCAAAACCTCCACCGTCTAGTGGAAGCTGCAAGGCGGAAAGCGAGAGACGTGGAGCACCCCCTCCCCATATAAAGCTGGATGTGATGGTGTCTACCTTGCGGAAGAAGGCCAATGGGATCCAGACTGGGGATTGCCTGAGCACATAGTTAAATCTCGGCAGAAACAGCATCTTAAAGAGGTTCACCCGTCCCACGACTGAAAGCGGAAGTGTTCTCCAGGCTTGGGCCTTACGGGCATAGTGGCCCAGCACTGGTTGAACATTGAGTGCAACATAGTTTCCAAAGTTCCCGTCTATTATAATGCCTAGGTATTTAAAGCAGGACACCCAGCTGAGCAAGGGATGAGAGGGCTGGGAAGTTACTTCTTGGTCTATGAGAAAGAGAAGGGACTTATCCCAGTTGATGCGGATTCCGGAGTATACTCCAAAGAGATTGAGAATCTGCAATGCTGCTGATAAAGATGAGCCCGCGTCATTTAGGAATAGAAGCATGTCATCCGCGTAAAGTGCCACCTTCTCGACCAATCCCCCCACCCGAAGCCCCACCACCTCCTCCGCTAAGCGGATTTGGATGGCTGCAGGCTCAATTGCAAGCGCAAATAAAAGAGGGGACAGGGGGCACCCCTGGCGGGTCCCCCTGCGGAGTGGGAATGGGTCGGAAATTGTATCATTGGTTTTGATTCTAGTGATCGGGGAATCGTACATCAACCTCACCCATTTAATGAATTTTTCTCCTATTCCATAGAGGTGGAGAGCCTCCCAGAGGTACGGCCACTCAACCGAGTCGAACGCCTTTTCGGCGTCGAGCGTTGCAACGACCCTATTCCCTGAATCGTCTCGAGGGAGAGACAGGTGTGTATGAAGTCTCCTCAGGTTGATGTCCGTACCCCTGGTAGGCATGAATCCAGTCTGATCTGGGTGAATAAGTGTCTCAATAACCTGGGCCAGTCTTCTGGCCAAGATTTTGGCCAGTATCTTAATATCTACATTGAGTAGGGAGATTGGTCGATAGGAGGCACAGCGGGTAGGGTGAGGTCCTTCTCTTTCTTAGGGATCACCACTATGAGGGCGGTTCTCATTGAGTCTGGTATTGGGCATTCAGCTTGCATAGAGTTATATAGTTCTAGCTAGAATTGGGCTTACCTCTGCTTTGTATAATTTATAGTATTCCACGGGAATACCATCTAATCCAGGCGTTTTACCTGTTTGCATGCTAGAAATGGCCATTTCAACTTCATCTTCCGTTATATCCTCATCCAAGATTTTTTGTTGTTCCGCTTCCAGCCGTGGGAGAGGGACCCCCCCCCCCCCCCCCCCAAGGTATTCCATGAGCTCAGGCAGAGTATAGTGGGCTCTCGAGGAGTAAAGATTGATGTAGTATTCTCTGAATATTTTATTGATATCAGGGGAGGTGTTATGAGCGACACCTGTATTATCTAAAATAAGTGGTATGCTAGTTTTGGGTGTTTGGTCTCTGGCTAGCCATGCCAGTAGGCTACCACATTGGTTCCCTTGCTCAAAAATGCGGTGCGTTTGTCTAAGAAGAAATTTCCTAGTCAAATCCACCTCCATTAGGTTTACCTTCCCTTGGGCCGACTTCCACTGTTTGAAACCGTCTGGGGATGGGCAGTTAGTAAATACAGCTTCCTTGGTTTTGGCGAGGTCAATTGCTTGTGTGAGTGCGGCTTTGCGAGTGTCCCTGACCTTTTTTATAGATGACCTGTAAGCACCCCTAATATATGCCTTAGAGGCATCCCAGACCACATCTTTCGAGCATGTATCCCTGTTTGTATGCCAGTATTCTGACCAGGCAGTGTGTACCTCCCTTCCCACCTCCTCGTCCTGGATCCAGTACGAGGATATTCTCCACGTGGTGAGGGACCTCGCATTCCCCGTGGCCAAGGACAGCATAATAGGAGCGTGATCTGATATGGCCCAAGGAAGGCGGTCAATGTCCCCCAGCAGCAGGAGCACATCCTGAGACACAAAAAAGTGATCCAATCTAGACATGGTGTGATATGTTGAGGATTGGCAGGTGAAGCCTTGTGCCGAGGGGTGTTTCCACCTCCAGGCATCGGTTAACATGAAAGCGTCCGCCCAGTTACGGAGATCGGGGGAGTATCTGCTCCCCGCAGAGGTCCTGTCTGAGGGCTGCATTATGAGATTGAAATCCCCTGCCACTATCACCTTGGCTGAAGGGTATTTAGCTATAAGTGGCATGAGATCATAGAGGACAGTAGAGTCGGCCGGAGGGGGAAGATACACACTTACGATTACATATTCAATTCTATTAAAGTTAGCATGTAGTAGAACAAATCTGCCATGAGGGTCAGTCTTGACCTCAAGGGTCTCATATAGCAAATTTTTATTGATAAGAATACATACACCCCTGGAGTAGGTGGCATGGTAATGCGCCACGATCCAGGGTTTCTTAGCTGTAAGGATACGGCTACCCTGGAAATGTTTCCTGTAGTAAGCAGATCTGGGGTTTGTGCTGTTTTAGATAATTAAAGATAAGTGAGCGTTTTATTTTGTTATTTAGACCCCTCACGTTCCACGTAAGGAGAGAGAGCCTTTGGTTGTCAGACATACCCAAGGCGCATAAAAATTATTTGAGACAGTCGGGGAGAGCCCCATGGCAGATTAGTTCCTGTACGACGCAATGTACTCATAATTCCCCGATAAACCCACCCTGTATTCCCCCCCCCAAGATGAGAATACTTTATCCCTAAAACCCCCAAAAGTAACTTGCATGTCAAGATGTCAGTTCGGCTTCACTCCGAACCGTAGCATACCGTAAAACACATACTGACTAATAACAGCTCTAATAATAGCGCAGCAAGCTACAGGCATTACACAGATTGACAGGCTGGTTCCGTAATAAGCAGAGGTTAGGATATGCGAGCAACCAGACACATTGCTGCTACATAGATATGTTCTTTCTGACAGCCTAGAGCAACCATGTGAGGTAGCCAGATAAGGCCCCGACTGGGCGTATAAGGAGTGTTCCAGTTCCCGTAGCCCCGGTTGGGCAGCGGAGATATCAAAAAATAAAAATAAAGTAAAATAAGTATAAAAGTCCCCATTCCGGAGTCTCAGGAGATAGGATAGGTGCAGGTAAAGAAAAAGCAGGCATCTCCCACGATGGCGGCCTGTGCCCAGCCGTATGTCAAAATCAGAGGCCCAGTCTGTCCGGGTGATTCTAACGGCTGCAAGGAGGCAGACTGGGACCTGGGTCCTGATATATATTAGGCCGGGAAAAGAAAGAAAGGAGCAAAAAACAAGATATGTAGGCGGATAGTACTTATCCTGGTCGGGCTTCCAGCCACGAGGCAGCCTCCTCTGGAGTGGTAAAGATGCGAACCATCTCGCCATCCTCCACGCGTAGTTTGGCCGGGAAGATGGTAGCATACTTTATCCCCTCGTCTCGGAGAGATTTCCTCACCGCCTCAAAGGATTTGCGGAGGCGTTGTTTCAGCGGTGAAATCCGGGAAGATGAGGAGAAGGCCGTTTTCATAATGGAGGTCGCCGACCCGGCGGGCCTCCCGCAATACCAGATCGCGGTCGCGAAAGTTGAGGAGGCGGAAGATGAAAGGTCTCGACCGTGCGCCCGGTGGGGGTTTCTTAGCTGGGATTCTGTGAGCCCGCTCTACCACGAACTGCTGAGAGAAAGCAGCGTCTGGGAGCAACTCACGCAGTAGGCCCTCCGTAAAGGCCGTTGTATCGGCGCCCTCCGGGAGGCCAACAATACGGAGATTGTTTCGCCTGTTACGGTTCTCCGCGTCCTCCGCTCTGGCCACAAGGGTGCGGACCTGTTTCTTTAGAGATTGGATGTCCGAGGAGTGGGTAACGGAGGTGTTCTCGATGGCGGTGGTTCTCGCCTCAACCTCAGATAGGCGGGTACGTATCCGGGTGAGGTCCTGCCGGATCAGTCCGGTGTCTGAGTGCACCTGGTCAATCTTGACAGATATCTTTTCATCCAGCTTGGCCAGTGCTTCTAGCAAGGAGGGGTGATCATCTTCCTCCTGCGCCGCCATTGTCTGGATAGCCTTGCTACGTTTTTTAGGAGCAGGCGTTGGCGGGGCCTCCAGGCCGCGTTGAGCTGCCTTGGCTGCAGCTAAGTTGCTGGTTTCCTGCCTATTCTTCCCTCGTGACATACGGAGGAGTTCTGTGAGGTTTGCCCGTTGCCAAAAGCGTGGTCAGAGTGCAATTAGAGTTGTTCAGGAGAAAAAATCAGTAAGCTAGTAGCGGAGACTCTGAAGGCACGTCTTCTCACTCCGCCATCTTGGCCACCACCACCGGAGTCTGCCATATTTATTTCCTTTTAAACCATACCAGTTGCCTGGCATCCTGCGGGGGACAGTAGTGTCTGAATTGCCCACCTGAAACAAGCATGTGGCAAATTAGGTCAAAGTTTAGTCAAACATCTGATCTGCATGCTTGTTCAGGGGCTATGACTAAACCTGTTAGAGGCAGAGGATCAGCAGGATAGACCGGCAATAAATATGGCAATCTCCATATTCCTCCCACTTCAGGAGTCTTTTTTTTTTTTTTTTTTTTTTTTTTTTTTTTAAACCTCTGAAGCCTTTATGTGATAAGTGGTTTCACTGACCAGCAGCTGACTTTACTGCCTATAATGTTTCCTTATTAAATCTCTTGAAGCTTTGGTGCTACTATACTTGCTGTGTTTGATACCTAATCTTACTTTAGGTTTGCTTTTAAGCCTCTTTCTAGCCAAACATTTTATTAATATGACACAATGGCCTCCTTCCAGCAGACTAGCAATCGGGTAACATTTTAAAAATACCCTTTATGGAGGTGCGTGTGCCACTGCCACCTCTCTGTGCAGTCACTTTCTGATACTGTGGCATTTTTTGGGAAACCCCCAAATGCTGTCACCGAAAGCCTCACCTGCCCGGTATACTGGCTATGCCACTCCCCCATTGACACTCAGTAGGAAAAGAGTTGGGTGCAGGCTTTCCATGTTACCCTGCTGCATTCTGGTGAGGAGAGATAGTAAGCATTGTGCCATCCACACCTCTTCTTCCAGAGGCTTGCCACCCTACATGAATTTTGCAGAGGTCTGGCTTCCCACACCTACAGCTTGTGGCATCTGGTGTCCTACAGCGACTTTGCAAGGTCTGCCCCCTACAGAGATTGGATGTGGCTTTGGACCATTATGGTATACATTGATCCACTGTAGTTAGTGGTTATTGAGCATATCAGTTAATATAGTCTAGAACGGTTTCCTAAACCTATATGCAAGTGTGTGTGTGTGTGTGCGTGCGTGTGTGTGTGTGCGTGCGTGTGTGTGTGTGTGTGTGTGTGTGTGTGTGTGTGCGTGCGTGCGTGTGTGTGTGTGTGTGTGTGTGTGTGTGCGTGCGTGGTCTCAAGTAAGTGCAGGTGCTGGTGGTTAGTGTCTTAGCAATCTGCATTAACCCCTCTCTTAGCCAGAAAAAAAACGTTCTCTGCTGAAGGGACTTGAAAATGTGTGGGGTTTTTTTCTGCTCCTTCTTCTCGTGAAGCATAGGCTGTAGTCTTCAGGATTCCTGTCAGGCCTTTATGGCTACCGTAGCAGTTCAGGGTGCATGAAGTCCCCTCCATACTTCGCCCCAACAGGCAATTTCATCTCCCCTTTCTGGGTGACCACGTTCACCCGTACTCCAGGATGACTGGGTACTGCTTATCCGCTCTCCGTAAAGCGGTATTCCCTTCATTCCCAACTTTACAGTCGTAACAAAGCCACAAACCTGAAGGGCAGCGAAGAGGACCACCACATCATGACCACCAATTAAGATTAAAACCAATTAACTGTATGTTTTTGGGATGTGGGTGGAAACCGGAGTGCCCGGAGAAAACCTACGCAGACACGGGGAGAACATACAAAACTCTAGGCAGGTAGTGTCCTGGATGGGGTTCCAACCAAAAAGACTGAGAGCTGCCAGGCTAAAGCTCACTGAAGCTTCAGCCTCCATGTTGCCCTCTGCTGGCTGCACCCTTAGAAGCTAAGTACCCTTAGCTTCTAAGGGTACAATGGTTAATTTGCATATATTCAGCAGTGGTGCTCTGAGAGACATCTTGAGCTCACTCCAACCTGAATTATCGCAAATTCTTTCTGTTTTAGGAAAGCAAATTTTTGTTTTTCTGGCTGCAGTCAAGAGGGCAGCATGGAGGCTGAAGAACGTGTTTTTGGAACACTTTGAGCACAACTCCAGGCCTAAAGCCTCTTGCACACTACATGCAATTCCTATTTTTTTTTATATACGATATGATTTTTGATTCAGATAGTAGTGCAATCTGCTGAATTTTTTAAGTGGAATTAAAAATCCGATCATATAAAGAATTGGAATCGCATGTAGTGTGCAAGAGGCATAAGGGTACTTTCACACGTCTGCCATCATGTCGCACAAAATCTTTGCATCACGACACAGATGCAATGATAGTCCTATGGGCTATCACACTGATCGCGGTATGGTGGGTCCCAACAGGATCACACAGAGGATACAAAATAACAGGAGGATGTGCACGCTTACATAGGAAGTGAGGCATACTTGAATGGTACTGAATGCCTCACTATATTTTCTGCAATGTTGCGGGGATGTTGAAGAGTAATCGCACAGCAATTGATTCCATGTGGTGTGTAAGGCGACTCGGTGAACGTATCCCTGTATGAAAAACAGCAAAATGGATCATTCTTTCATTTATCATTAAAGTGTACCAGAGATGTCCCAAAAAGGTTTGATACTCACCCGCAGCTTCCTCCAGCAGCATAAACACGCCTGAGTCTCTCGCCGTCTGCCGTTCAGCCGCGATCAGCTCCGGTAAATGGCTCAGTCGGGTCCAGTCTGGGCCTTCTGCGCATGCGCGGACCTCCCACGCATGCACAGTAGACTCGGACTGACGCGGCTGAGCGAATTACCGGTTCTGATCGCGGCTGAACGGCAGACCGCGGGACTCAGACGTGTTTATGCTGCTGGAGGAAGCCGCGGGTGAGTATCAAATCTCCTTTTTGGGACATCTCTGGTTTACTTTAAAGATTAAAATAGGCTTATGGTGCATGATCATAGCTGTTACCATTGTTTTTAGTGAGAAACCATTGCTTTATCTGTGCAAAATTTATTTTAGGATTCCCTCTTGGTAATCAGCCCTGGCGTAGATTGAGAACCTCCTATATGATAAATGTAAAGATAAAAACTGAGTAAAGATGTAAGTAGGTTTAGCCTTGTGTCTCAGGATAATATTCCTGCTATCTCCGAAGCTAAAAAGCAACATTCAGAGCTGCTCGGGTCCATCAGCTCTTATTTAATATGTTAGAAGTGTGCTAAGCAAGTGAATTGTGTTCCCAAAATAGCATTTACTTCTGTCAGCAGCTGAACAGCTTGTCAGCATTTTAAATGAATTGGAATAACTGTTAAATGTGCAAGCTAGATTAAGGTAAGAAGGGAGTCCCATGCTGAACATTAATGACTGTGTTCTGCAGTGTGTTCTAGTCCCGCTCTTCTCCTCTGTAATGTCCCATTCACAGGAGTATACGATTGCGCTGCAATTCATCTGCTCCAGCTGCTATTTTTGTTGCTCTGAAGAGACCCCTAGCAGGTATCGTGTCGGTGTGGAGAGAATAGGCGACACAACTTGTAGGTCAATGGATTTTCAGGCTGTACTGTCTCCCAGTGGCCACCTTGAGTTCCACAAGCTGCAGAATATGCTTTCCTGTGTATTCTGGCCACATACCAATGAATGTTACTCTACTGTGCTGTCGCCTTAAAGAAGGTAATAGTTTATTTAGTGTTTGTGGAATAATGATAATGAAGATGATTCTATTACAAAATTTAAATAAAGTGTGAAAATTCATTTGATCTGTTTAATATGACAAGAAAAACATTGGTGCGGCAAGTGATGTCTTTTAACTAGATACATTAAACCTAGACATTAATAGAGAGCTTTCAACAATACAGAGTTCACTTCATCAATACAGAGTTCACTTCATCAGGCACAATGGCTAAATACATAACTTAAAGGAACACTATTAAACCAAGTGTTCTAAAATTAAAATGTACAAATAATGTTGAAGTAAACATTTTAAACCTTTTCCTACTTTTCATGTTAAATATCAGAGGCAAAAGCTGTAATGCACGGTCTAGATTTTAGCTACATTTGGAATGTCACATTTGCATAGGTGAATCTCTGCAGTCTGACCTGCTAAGAACAGTGTAATATTGAAGCAGAGTTGTATGCAATGGTATCCGGTCTCACACACTACAAAGGTTTATGTTGCACATACGATACATTTCCTCTGCTCTCTGCAGAGAGCTTTCAGAGACAGGCAGCTGCTAAGGGCTTTCTCACACACATAGTTAACAGATGGAGTATGAGGAAATCTCCCCTCCTCTCAATGTTAACTGGCCCATCAGAATCAGGCTAAGCAGTGTTAGGGAAATGTGAAAGGAATTTGATAACCGCACTTCCCAAACAATTCCTATCTCAATTGAGAAAAACATGTTAATAGATAGTGTTCCTTTAAGTATCCCATCTCCAGGCTGCGAGAACTACTAACATTTTAAAGCTAAACTGCTTGTTCAGGTGGCTGCTACTGTGCGTTGTCATCATCCACTTTTCCTCCAGTGGAGCAGAGATGCATTCTGAAAGGAGGAGCATAGTCATGCTGCCGATTCTCAACCTTCATAGACAGGATGTGGGGGGGGGGGGGGGGGGGGGTGGATGGATGGATACTAGAGCTGCCACTAAACTCCCCTTCTAATCTGGACACAAGTGGCTGTTATGGGGCTTGTCTGGATCTGGAGGTATGTTCTCCTGAGACTGAGTACAGGACAAGAACAGTGCAGCTGTGTTCTCTCTGTATTTCTTTCTTGGTAGTTGTCATGGATTCTGTGTTATGTACTAAAAACATTTTTTTAAACCACCTTTTGCTGCCTTACAAAATCTCAATTAACTCTGTATTATATGCATATCATTGATCATCCCTACCAACTGGTGACATTGTGGAACAGTCTGGAGGATCAGTGCAGTCATTTGCAACACAGCCATGCCCTCCAGGCGGAGGCAAGAGTGGCTCCAGCCTCAGGGTTCAGTGTAGGAGGGGGTGCACAACTCATTCAGCTATCATTCCACTATTGTGTTTGAAGCAGAGAGAAATAAGAGAATGGGATACAGGCACTGACTGCAAGCTAGAGATTAAGGTGTTGGGGGAGGGGGGAGATTGGAGGCCCTGGGGCGCCTCTTACTCTAATAGCAATCAGTGTGATATGGCTGGGAGGGAGGTATGGGGGGGCGCACTTTGGTGTCTTAGCCTTGGGTGCTGGAGGACCTTGTCTCTGCTCTGATGCCCTCTATTGTCTTCTTTCCATTCATTTTTTTCTTGTTTTTATTAAAATATTTGTAAAAATGTTTCAAAAAAATCTTATATCAAGTCAGTTTGCGTGCTTTAAAGTTGAACTGTAATGTAATTGTGTCACAGCTTTATTTATACACCATGCTGTTCAGAAAATCACAAATGGTCTGTTTTGACTCACAACTGTTACTTTTCTGTGGACTTGGTTGGCCATTGTGACCATAAGATGGAGTGTTTTCCCAATGACTGCTCTGTGCACCTGAAGCTGCTGTGTCCTGAAGAAAGTCTTAGCGTGCAAAAGAGTATAGAATGTGTGTGCGCCGTAACGCGCTAGATGAGGATGTAAATAAATCTAGCGTTTTGGCTGTGACCACGCTGGGCCCCATCAATAGCAATGAATTTGTTTTCTAGGCAGCTAGCAATATGCTGTTTTATTCATCTCTCTTCTCTTTCACTCTCTCTGGGATTTCTCTTTAGTTGCCTAGAAACTGGAGTCATTTACTTCTCTTCAAATGAGAAAAACCTTTGGATTTCAGCTTTCCACCACTTGGGGTTTCTGAATGTGGAGTATGATGTTTGGATTTTACAATGCCAGTCATTTTAACCCTTTTAATTCCTTAACCAATGCATGTATTTGGGTAGATGATGCATTTATAAATGACTACATAATCACAAATCTTCTCTCCATAAAGTAGATACATAATAGTTAAGATGATTTAAGAGCTAGAACCGAGTAATTTTTTTTCTTGTTCTTCAAAGAGACTTGGGAGCCTTTTTTTTTTTTTTTTTTTTTTTTTTTTTTTTTATAATGCAGCAACAGAACACCCCTTTACTACGCCATATTGCTGGACATCACAACACATCGCAAGAAGGACCTTTGCCCTATTTATAAAAATGTTAGTCTTTTTTGCAAAGGATTCCACCTGTCCAATGCACAGTAGTATTCCTGCTGCTATTGGATTAGCTGGCTTGTGTCACATGTTTATAGTCCAGATGTGCAATAAGAGGATATCACTTCCCTTCCTTGAAACTAATGGCCATGGTTGGTTGAATTTAAGGTGTTCTGAAAATCCCTATTGATACAAATTGTATGCAAAACTATGCAGTTTGAAAATTGACAAATTTTCAACATGCATCATCAGCTCAAAATCCCTTGCATATTTTTGACCATCCCTATGTGTAGGAGATTGTGGTCACTGCTAATAGCAAGCTTCTGTGTAGTGCCAAAGACATTGGGAAGCCCAATAAAAGTAAAGTCACATTTTTAACTCTAAAACCTTTAACTATTGAAACACTGTGTGTTTTGACCTAATGGAAGTACATGGCATTCATTTTAGATGTCTGACACTGTAGTTCATCTTTAAGACACTATTTTACCACTTGAGTGGACATGTTAGGTTGACTTTTTAGAGTAGGATGGCTTTTCGCCTCTAATTTCCCGATGCTTTCCTAGTTTTGGGTCATGCCGAGCTGCTTAGGTATTCTGTTGTTTCTCCTTGTAGGGATTTTTTTTGTCTGCTCCACAAAAAGTTTTTATTGAAGAAAAGGTATAGTGAAAATGTACAGCATTTGACTTGGACATATCAAAAGCAGAGAAATAACATACAGTCAAAATTCAATTACATACATTAAACATCTATAGTGTGTTCCCTATAATACAATTCTTGAGAGAATTTGATCTGTAATCAAATCGGGATATACATATTCGTGGGCTGCAAGCCAATTTCCCCATATCTTCTCAAATGTCCCCATATCTTCTCAAATTTACCAGGGGAACCCCTATGCCCAGAAATCACCCTTTCTAATTTCAGTCATTTACCTGTTTAATCCAAACAGCTAGTTGGGAGGAGCAACATTTTTTTTCAAAATTTAGACAACCTTCTAGCTATAAATAGAAAACTAATAGCAATTCTAACCTGTTTGGACATGCTGACATCCTCATAGGCACCCAGAACACATAGTAAAGCATTCCTAGGGACCACTGTCTGATACATTGTATCTGTTATATCTAAAATACCTGACCAGTACCTAAAAGGTAGGGCAGTTCTAATGCATATGTAAAAGATCCCTGTGATCTCACTTGCATCTCAGGCAATCAGTGCAGTCAAGTAGACCAGCTGGGTGTAAATGTTTAGGAGTATAGTGAGTCCTATGAATTATTTGTAGTTGGGGGATTTTTGAGTTGCGTTCGGAGAGCAGGGCACCACCTGAAGAACTTCCAAACCAATCCTCTTCAGCAAGATCTGGAATCTCCCTCTCCCACAAAGCTTTAGGGCTCGTTTCCACTAGGAACGGTGTGATGCGGCTACATAGCCGCATCGCACTGCACCGCAGGTGTGCTGATACACATGCACGCCAGTGGAATAGTTTCCACTGCATGCATGTTGTGCGGTGCGGAGCGGAACGGTCCGATAATCTGCAGCATGCTGCAGATTTTCGCACGGCCGCATCCGCCCGCAGCCGTGTCCCATCTCCCCAATACACTTCCGCATCGGGAGATGCGGAAGTGATGCGGCTGGCGGCTGAATTGATGCGGGAAACGAGCCCTAACACCTCTAAAGGAGCCTTTTGTGCTATCTAGCAAGTAACTGTAGCATAACAAAATCGGACCTTATTTTCTGGACTCCTGTGTCACCATATTAAATGCTGGCTTGTACTGTACGAAGTTGAATGTTCTAGCCTGCATTCTAAGAGCGTGTCTCAGTCTGAGATATTGAAATTATACCTGCCCTCTAGGAAGCATTAACAGGAGCTGGTATAGGGATTTTAAAGGAATTAATTTATTAAGAAATCGCATACTGAGTTTGTCCACCCCCAGACATGCCCACTGCTCTCCGATTTCCAAACTGTCTATTTCAGATAAAAAATCATTGTGCCACATGGGAGTAGAAGAAGTAGAAGTATACCCTATAAAGGTCTGGATTTATGCCATATCTTATGCATAAGAATTAGTTTTGGCCTCTTAGGAACTTTACTGTGCAGTAAGTCTGCCATATATAGACTCTACCCCAACATATAATTGAGCAATCTACGCGTGGGTTCCAACAGGGCTTCTTTCCTCAATCCTGCCAAGTGTTGTAACTGAGCTGTTAGGAAGTGTATGCATAGATTTCGGCCCTACGGAATATTTCAGTCTCTCTATGTTGTCTCTTCGTTACTCTGTGTTTGTCATCAGAGACTCAGGGCTGCGGTTGCCCTGAGCAACTAAAGTGTTTTGTTTGCTAACAAGCATTCAGTCTGTCTGCTGTCTGTCTTGTGTGTTGTTCATTAGAGGCATAGGGCTTCGGTCGCCCTGAGCAACCATTGTCTTGTGGCGGTTATCGGAAGCTCAGAGCTGCAGTTGCTCTGAACAATCTTGTGCCTTTGTCCATAGCTCCAGGTGTGATCAGTGTAACTTCCTCCACAAGAGCATTCCGCTCTACTACCTAATATCACCCAGCTGTATAGTCTTAGTGGCTCTTGGTGGTATATCTGCCTTCTATGTCAGCTTGTATGCCTTGCTCGCCTAAATCCTAATTAGGGCCAGCTAGTGGTGTGCCAGGCAGGGACAGCGTAGGTGTCAGCTAGTGGTGTGCCAGGCAGGGACAGCTAGGTTAAGAACGAGGCCTCTAGCCTGGGGCATACATGCCGACTCCTAAAGTAATACCACAAAGCCTTCCTTACAAAATGACAATTTGTATGGGGGAGTTAAAAGGCAATGCTTAGACCTGTAGTAAATCCATGACTGCGTCGCACAATTTTTCCTGTTCTTTTCCAGAGATGGTCAATGAGATGCCAATAATGCAGATGCGATGCAGGGTTGCAAATTTTCTATGCAAATATATGTAGCTTGAAATGGACCAATAGAATTTTACCTTGGCAGAATTTGATTGGTCCTGTTTTAAGAGGTGTACATTTGCATAAACTATTTGCATAATCCTCCATCAATTCAGAATTGTTTGAATCTCATTAAGCATTGCTTATTATATCTAGAAAATTTCCTCCTGCACTCATGCTAATGATTTTGTGGTTTTCTTCCTCTCTTTTGATTAAGGTTTTCTTATTCTAAAAAGAGAATCTACATTCCCCTCCTTTATTTGATTATATAAATAAACAAGTGCCATTATGAATTATCTTTTTGTGCTGGGCAACAATGTTTCTCCTTTTCCTTGTGGTTTTTCACATTGTTTACCTAAATAAATGCTTAATACTACCATTATGTCGATATCCAAATCCGTTGCTGTGGAGATGGCATGCTTTATATAATTATACTGCTGCTTTGTTCTGCTTACTGCTTTATTTCCTGCCATAGACTTACAGTTTCACACAATGTTTTGTTATGTGCTGGCTTTGTCTCTGCTAGCTGCTAATTCTTGCTATTACACCTGGATAAGTGTTTTTTTTTTTCCCTTCACACTTTTAAAGAGACTTTTCCTACCTTTGGATTAAGGCGAAGTGAGATGTTATCTGCCAGGGCAGAATTTATTCATCAAACGCTGGTAATACTGCGGCGCATGCATAGTGCACGACAGTATTACTGTCACTTCCACACAGCACCGCCAGTTACTCAGAGCGACTACTGTAATACTATAGCAGTGCAAACCTTGCTACAGTAAGGTAGGTTACTAATGCGTGCTAATGGTGTAACTCGTGATGCTGCAGGTGGAATTGAAGGCAACATTGCCGTGCACTATGTGTGCACCTCAGTATTGCCAGCATTTGATGAATCAACCCCTATGGACAGTAAACGGATTGAAGTGTTGGTGCTCTGGTCAACCCACCAAAATAGCTGTGGTCGCTGCTAAGGCATTCAGATTTTGAGGTCTTTGGAGATGTAAGCGATTTACCCAAGTCCTCTCTAGAAGAACAGGCATATGCTTTAGCTTATTAGGCTAATTAATACAATACAACCTTGCAGAATGAGAAAATAAGACTCAGTCCGCAGAAAGTGCCCATGTTACATATATGCAAAAACAATATTTTTCCTCAGGAGTCACTGTTATTTATTTATGAAGTATACCTTTTAACAACAATCCTACAACTGATGTATAGAATGACTGGAGAGATGAGCATTAACCACCTTAAAAAAGTAAGCACAGAGACAACGGGAGCCCAATAGTGCAGTATTTTCAGAGCATGTACAGTACAATGTGAAGGAGGGTACTCACAAGATAAGGTTACATAGAAAGCAACCAACCAAACCCTCTTTTAGAGAATAACGGTTTCCATTCGGGTACAGGGACCACCACTGTACACAGGTCACTCTCTCAGGAAAAAGGCTGAACTCTATAAACTGCAAAAGCTGCCGGGGGCTCGCCCTCCTAGGGAGGGTGACAACATTGTGGGGGAGGATAGGATAAAAGGAAATAAAACACTTTTTAAAATTGTTAAAATGTAAACTTAGAGGTGGCTTAACTCAAGGACTACACCATTAAAAAACGAGATTTGCACTAGACAACATGTTTCGTAAGCACATGAAAACTAACTTCACCAGGCCAAATAACAGTGCTGGTCCAAAGTTAGAGCCTGACATTGAGGGTACTGGTCAAGAGGCATCATCAAAAGGTGCAGGCGCTGCTACGGTCTCCCGGGGTATTGTTTCACACAGTTCTTTCTTTTCACTCCCTCCGTGAGATGTCCAGAAAGTGCAAGCAGCCCTCAGGTTGATTTTGCATAAAGGGGAAAAAAACAAATAACACGCCACATAGGGTAATAATGTCTGGCAATAAGTTTTATAACCTACACCTGCCCCACACCACACCGGTGTAGCACACTACAATCACAGTGTATATAGATTGCGCTCACCAGATAATGTGGCTGCTCAGTCACAAACAGCACAAACGCTTGTTATCAATAGCCAATCGATCATGGAGCTCCTTGTTCTTGCTACAGATACCCTCCAGTCCTCCACTCAATGGAACCTCCAGGTATATTTAAGAGAGAAAACACAGTAGTGCAATATCTTTACACTTTCTTGGGCACCTCCACCTCACCCTGGTGCAACACCCTGTGCAGTAACTGCAATGCGCTCACCAGATGCATTGGCTGCTCAATCACAAACCGCAGTATCAGCCCAGCTGATGTAACCCCCGACCTTCTATTTCTCCTCCTTAGCTGCAGTAGCTTCTAATAGTGCAGATATCTTCAATTCTCAGCTTAAAAACAAAGATGGGCGCAATACATAGTGTAGTATCCAAGACAGAGATACACCTCCACCTTCTCCTCTGTGTGAACACAGCAACCATACACCCCACCCTAGGTGTGAGTATCAGGTAAACCTATACGCTCACCAGATCCTGGTGCTGCCCATCCACAAACAGCAAGAAACGTTTTGATAATCAGGTTTGACTCCTGGTCCTTCAAATATGGCTTCCTTAAAAACTAAACAGACACTTCCATTGCGCAGTACTACTTTAATTAAATAAAACTTCCAAAAATGCACTCACATTTTCCAGAAGGTTAAAAGGCATATACAGGTAAAAACTCCAGCGTCCTGGATTAAAACAGCATGCTCTCCTTAGTGTGCCGACCTCTAGCACCGCCCAGCGCGTTTCGTCCGAAGACTCATCAGGAGCTTCACACAGAGGAGAAGGTGGAGGTGTATCTCTCTTGGATACTACACTATGTGTTGCGCCCATCTTTGTTTTTAAGCTGAGAATTGAAGATATCTGCACTATTAGAAGCTACTGCAGCTAAGGAGGAGAAATAGAAGGTCGGGGGTTACATCTGCTGGGCTGATACTGCTGTTTGTGATTGAGCAGCCAATGGATCTGGTGAGCGCATTGCAGTTACTGCACAGGGTGTTGCACCAGGGTGAGGTGGAGGTGCCAAAGAAAGTGTAAAGATATTGCACTACTGTGTTTTCTCTCTTAAATATACCTGGAGGTTCCATTGAGTGGAGGACTGGAGGGTATCTGAAGCAAGATCAAGGAGCTCCATGATCGATTGGCTATTGATAACAAGCGTTTGTGCTGTTTGTGACTGAGCAGCCACATTATCTGGTGAGCGCAATCTATATACACTGTGATTGTAGTGTGCTACACCGGTGTGGTGTGGGGCAGGTGTAGGTTATAAAACTCATTGCCAGACGTTATTACCCTATGTGGCGTGTTATTTGTTTTTTTCCCCTTTATGCAAAATCAACCTGAGGGCTGCTTGCACTTTCTGGACATCTCACGGAGGGAGTGAAAAGAAAGAACTGTGTGAAACAATACCCCGGGAGACCGTAGCAGCGCCTGCACCTTTTGACTTAAGTATCTGATTATTACGGTGTGGCGAACCGGTATTGAGCTGAGGTGGATAAGTATTATCTGTGGGCGGAGCGCAACATCTTTAAGAACTTTGACAAGAGGCATCATCAGTTCAAGTGAGCTGAGGGAGCATTCAGAACTTTGTATTTGTAAGCCTCTTTGTCGTTGTGTAAAAATATGCAGTTATTACTGTCTGAAACATAATGTTTGTTTTTGTGTGCCAGCAGTTCATGCATGTTTAGTTATGTGACCTGTGCGATTCTATTGAGATGTGAGGGAGAGGAGAAGTAGGAGCTTGGGCCTTAGGGCTAACTAATCTGCCTGTGTTTTGGCAGTTGCAAAAGATCAGGATACCTGCACAGGCCTCAAACGGACAGCCAGAAAAATCATGCATGATTGTGTTGTCTGACAGAACGTAATGTCTGGACATACCTGGGGGGGGTAACACTTGGAAGACTGGCCTATGGTTTTCTCACAATCAGAATTGCACCAAATGTGACAGCCCATGTTTAATCAATGAGCTTCTTCACATTTGTGAAATTGATGTCTGCACTACTTTTATTGCACACCACTTGTGATTCCCATTACCGACACTCCACTGAAGCGTGCAAAAAACGCACATCAAGAACAAAAGTTGTCCACAGAATACAAGGGTTATTTTCCCTAGAACCAAGTGCGATCTATTCCATTGAAGTTCTTGATACACGTGAAGGTGATATCCACTGTCAACAAGCATCATTGCATTACCTTAGTACTATGAGACTCCATGGCCCCTATTCCGTTATGTTTTTCACATAAGAGTGCGCTCACACATCTAATTTTGATTTGCCAACTTTACCACTTACATGTAAATGAGGGCTAACAGATTTTGAAACCTATGATCAAATTGTGCAGGTAAGCTCTCCTAGGAAAAAACTTGGATGAAAAAGTGAACGGAGCTAGATGTCGAACACTTGAAGGGAGCGAAATGTAGAAGATTCCATTTAAATCTTTCTGGCTTTGTGCTGTTCATTTGCTTGCAATACTTTTACTCCACAACCCAGAACATGTATGCCGAACCGGTGTTCTGACTAGATGCAAGCAAACAGTTCACGATGTGTAGTGTTCAATCGACTTGAAAAGGTCGTTATCACTGCATGTTATTGAGTGTTTGATTGCAGTGTACATTTTGGCTGCTATCTTTAAGAAAGGGCCTTATCTAAGCCCAACCAACCCCTGTCAAGTTTTTGCCTAGGTGATAACCCCTTATCAATGAAATGCCATTTAAAGAGAATCTGTACTCTAATATTCTTACAATAAAAAGCATACCATTCTATTCCTTATTTTCTCCTGGACCCCTCTGTGCTGTTTTTGCCACTCCCTGCTGCTATCCTGGTTTGTAATGAACAGTTTTAGGCAGTGTCGTTTATTTTTTCTCCTAGGTGATCTTTTCAAAATTGCCAAAATACTTTTGATATTATATTTCACCTACTTTTTAGTACTTTTTCCGTTGCAAAGTGCTGAAAAGTTAATTTAAATAGAAGAGGAAAAATGATCTCCTAGTAGAAACCTCTGAAGAAAAAGTTAATTGCATGATGTGGGCCATAGTGTGAAACTCCTGGCTCTTTCACCAGCACCTAGAGGTTTTAATGTGCTGGATTCAAAACCCCACCCCAGAGTCAGCTGAAATTTTCATGTTGAGAATCTTGAATTTATGAGTACCTTAGTTCTGACTCACTGTGACTCAGCTAGCTACATGCTAGCTGTATGACTCGTACAAGGCTGAAGTCAAAAGATCTGCTTAACAATAATTTATTATTTAGTGCAGACGTCTTCCGCAGTGCTGTGCGGCATATATTGTCTTGTCACTTAACTGTCCCTCAGAGGGGCTCATAATCTAATCCCTACCACAGTTATAATAATAATAACTGCGATATTTGTATAATGATTTTATCCTGTCAGACTCGAAGCGCTTGCAAGGCAGCCACTAGAGGGCACTCAGTAGGTACTAGCAGTGTTAAGATGTCTTGCCCAAGAACTCCTTATTAATAGGTGCTGGCTTACTGAAAGAGGAAGAGTCAAGATTTGAACCCAGGTCTACTATGTCAGAACCAGAGCCCTTAACCATTACGCTACCCAGCCACTGCCTATGTATGTTAATGTGTAGTGTATGTCTTGTAGTCTAGGGCCAATATAGGGGGAAGCCAATTAACTTATCTGTATTTTTGGGGATGTGGGAGGGATCCAAAGAGCCCAGAGGAAATCCTTGCAGACACAGAGAGAACATGGAAACTCCTTGCAAATAGTGCCCTGACTGGGATTCAAACTGGGGACCCAGCGCTGCAAGGCAAGAGTGCTAACCACTACACCATCGTACTGCCCAAATGGCATATTTAAAATGTTATAGCAATATGAGTCCATGTGTTCTTCTCTCTTCAGATTTCATTTAGTGTGCTTATGCTACATGACCGAAAGTGTTTATCATTACAGTGCTTGGTTACAGTAGTTAAGAGCATACTATGTTCCCAGAAAAGTGGTGTAGAATGAAAGTACTTGGTTAGAGGTGAAATGTTAGGGATGCAAAAATATCCCTATTTTCCTTGACTGTACATTGACCTAAATAACGTTATTAGACATGTCCATTTTGGTACTGGCAAATCTTACTGAACAAGCATAAGCAAGCACAAGATTTATTGGGCTAATTAACCTTGCTGTCACCTGCATCCTCCCAAGTTAACTGAAATAAACAATGGTTGGAAGACTGATAAAGTTGGATTCTTATTAATAAAATATTAGTCTCTGTGACTCACCGAATAATGGCAATGGTAATCAGTGACTAAATAATAATAATAATTATCATTATTGATTTACCGTATAAAGCGTCAACATATTCCGTGGGGCTGTACAAAGTAAGAAAGGAACATGGGGTATATAATAATACAGACAATAGTGTACACCAATATACAAGATACATAATAATACAAAAATGATACAAAATAAAGCATACAAAATTGGTAATGACCGTGGTAAACGTAACATGATAAATAAAATGTATAATCATTTTCAAGACTCAAAAGAGGGAGAGAGGCCTGCCCTTGTGAGCTTACAATGTAAAGGGAATGGGGGAAACAAGAGGAGGGGTTGTATATGTTACGGCCAGAACCTGAAGTTTGGCCACTTCTAGTTCTGGCCGGCCACTTCGGGTTCTGGCCGGCCAATGCGCGAAGTGGCCGCTGCGCTGCGGCCAATGTTAGAAATGGAATGATTCCTCTGACATTAATGTATCTTCTGGCCGCAGCGCAGCGGCCAAACGTATAACAACTTAGTTCATTTAATGCAATTCAGCCGGCGGCAATGTAACAATTCAAGCCGCCGGCTTTTCTCCTGCGCCTCTCTCCTCCTCTGCCTCTCTCTCTCTCCTTCTCCTCCCCCCCCCCCCCCCCCCCGCCTCTCTCGCTCAGTCGCTCTCCTATGGACAGCCGGGCGGGGACAACGAGTGTCCCCCCCCGGAGTCGTTCGTCGCGGCAGGGGAATCCTGCCGTTCTTACAGAGCGGGTGCTGGCAGAAGCGATGTCTGCAGCCTCCCCGCTCTGCTTTCCTGGTGCGACGAACGACTCCCGGGGAGACGCGTGTCCCCGCCTGCTGCCCATAAGAGGAGGAGAGAGAGGCGCAGAGAAAAAGCCGGCGGCTTGAATTGTTACATTGCCGCCGGCTGAATTGCATTAAATAACTAAGTTGTTATACGTTTGGCCGCTGCGCTGCGGCCAGAAGATACATTAATGTCAGAGGAATCATTCCATTTCTAACATTGGCCGCAGCGCAGCGGCCACTTCGCGCATTGGCCGGCCAGAACCCGAAGTGGCCGGCCAGAACTAGAAGTGGCCAAACTTCGGGTTCTGGCCGTAACATATACAACAAATCTATAGAGGCAGTGTGTTTTAGGATACCTAGTAGGAGTGCAATTTGATCTTAGGACAAAGGAAAGTGACCTACGGTAGCCCATATGCTTGTCAGAACAAATAAGTTATTAGAGAGCGTTTAAAGGTAACAAAAGATGGCAAGTGACAAATGTGTCAGGGAGGGCATTCCAGAGGAGGGGTGAAGTGCATGCAAAATATTGTAAACGTGAATGTGAGGAGGTAATTCTAGAGGACAACAGAAGATCATGTGCAGATCTGAGATTACGATTGGGTTTGTATCTGGAAATTTAGTGAGGATATGTACCGGGGAGAGAGATTGTGGAGAGCTTTATAGGTTAGGGTTAAGAGTTTGAACTGGATCCTCTGGTTAATTGGCAGCCAGTAAAGAGCTTGACAGGGAGGGGCAGCAGAGGAAGATCGAGAAGAAAGAGGAATGTGACAAGCAGCTGAGTTCAGTACCGACTGGAGCGAGGCCAGTCTGTTAGAAGGTTGTCCACAAAGTAGTATGTTACAGTAGTCCAGACGAGAGATTATAAGAGCATGTATTAACATTTTAGTTGTGTCTTGAGTGAGAAAAGGTTGGATGCGAGATATGTTTTTGAGTTGGAGATGACAGGAGCTGGTTAGGGAGTGAACATGAGGAATAAAAGAGAGATGAGTCGAATATTATCCCCAAGCACCATGCTTTGGGAACTGAAGTTATGGGAGTGTTATTATTTATTGTTACTTCAGTCAGAGAGGTGGACAGAGATGGTGGAAAAATGATTAGCTCTGTTTTACTCATATTAAGTTTTAAGAAGCGAGAGGACAAGGAGGATATAGCAGACGAGCAGTCAAAAACACATGTGAGGAGGGAGTTAAGGTCTGGGGCCGAGAGGTACAGTTGTGTATCGTCTGCATACAGGTGGTATTGAAACTCAAATGAGTTGATTAAGTCACCAAGACAGTGCATGTAGATGGAAAAGAGGGGGGGCCAAGAACAGAGCCTTAAAGGACCCTGACAGACAAAGCATGAGGAGAAGAGATCTGATCTGAGTAAGAGACTGTGAAGAACCTTACAGAGTGGTAGGAAGATAACCATGAGAGAGCGAGGCCCTTTATGCCTACATTTGCAAGTATCTGCAGGAGTAAGGTGTGGTCGACAGTATCAAATGCTGATGACAGGTCAAGAAGGATGAGTATGGAAAATTGACCTTTGGACTTGGCTGTAAGGTCATTGGCCACTTTGGTAAGGGTCGTTTCTGTGGAGTGGTTGGAGTGAAAGCCAGACTGGAAATGATTAAGTAGGGAGTTAGCTGATGACTCAGCATGTGTATGGCATTCAAGTAATTTGGATGCAAGTGGGAGAAGTTTCAATTTTATCAGTGAAGTATGTTGCGAGAAGTGTCAATTTTATCAGTGAAGTTTGTTGCAAATTCTTCAGCTGATAAGCAAGATGGAGGAGGGGGATGGAGAACGGAGTTGAAGGTGCTGAACAAGCGCTTTGGATTGTGGAAATGGGTGGATATTAGTGAAGAAAAATAAGCAAACGTGTCGCCTGCACCATTTTCAGGCAATTTCCCAGCAATCGCGTTTCAGTGCTATAGAAGCGCTAAACGCGATCGCGGCAAAATCGCTGTAGTGCTCAGTGATTTTTCCGTGTGAAATCGCAGAAAAATCACTCCTGCAAAACACCGGCAATGAATGGGCCCGTAATGTAAGCATCACTCCTCCTTTTGATCCTATTTTTTAGGGGGGGGGGGGGCATTACCATTACCATTGCATGTCACTTACTGGCTCTTAGAGCAAGGGTACCCAACCTTTTTCGGCCCGGGGACCGGTAACCGTCCAAAATTTTCTCGGGGGGGGGGGGGGGGGGGGGGGGGGGGGGGGTATTGGGGGTTGGGATATTCACGGCGGCACAGCAAGCACAGTTGCCCCAGTATAGGGAGTCTAGTTACCCCGGTACAGCTAGTATAGTGCCCCAGTATAATTAGTATCAAAGTGACCAAGTATAGTTGCCCCAGTATAGCTAGTATGGTGACCCAGTATAGCTAGTATGGTGACCCAGTATAGCTTATATAGTGAGTGCCCCAGTATAGCTAGTATAGTGCCCCAGGATAGCTAGTATGGTGACCCAGTATAGCTAATATAGTGAGTGCCCCAGTATAGCTAGTATAGTGCCCCAGGATAGCTAGTATAGTGCCCCAATGTGCCCCAGGATAGCTAGTATAGTGCCCCATGTGCCCCAGGATAGCTAGTATAGTGCCCAGTGTGCCCCAGGATAGCTAGTATAGTGCCCCAGTATAGCTAGTACAGTGCCCCATGTGCCCCAGTATAGCTAGTATAGTGCCCCAGTATAGCTAGTATAGTGCCCCAGTATAGCTAGTATAGTGCCCCATGTGCCCCAGTATAGCTAGTATAGTGCCCCAGGATAGGTAGTATAGTGGCCCAGGATAGCTAGTATAGTGCCCCAGTGTAGCCCACTCCCCCCGCGGCCGCCACTCCTGTCACCTTATGAGCTGGCGGACGCTTCCTGTCACAGATTCCCGTAGCCGCTCTCCTCCGTGCAGCATCTTCTATTTACAGCAGCGCTTCACACTGCTGCTGTGAGGAGGGAAGGAGGCGGGGCAGCGGTTCCCATGGTAATGGCGATCGCCGCTACAGGAAACCGCTGCCCCGCCTCCTTCCCTCCTTACAGCAGCCGCACAGGAAGCGCTGCTGTAATAGGAGATGCTACACAGAGGAGAGCAGCTACGGGGAATCTGTGACAGGAAGCGGCCGCCAGCTCATAAGGTTACAGGAGTGGCGGCCGCGGGGGGAGGAGGGGAGAGAGGCCAGACCCGCCGCGGCCCAGCTGGAAACTGCCCACGGACAGTCAGTTGGCCGTGGCCCGGTGGTTGGGGACCCCTGCCTTCTTAGAGGACCTCAACATAGTCCTATCTTCCTATCTTAATCTAGGACTGAGTCTGAGAGTAACTAATTAACTTACCAGCCGGGATGCTCAAATAGTTGCTATCCGGATTTCACCCAGTAAACCTGTGCGGGGTGGGCAGGGAGGTCAAGCTTACCTGTCTGTCTTCTTCAGTCCATCCCTCGGTGCCTCCCACCATGCGTTCCACGCGCATCACGTGAATACAAACACTTCCTCCTTCAACCCGGAAGGTGGGAACGCATGGTGGGAGGCGCCGAGGGACGGACCGAGTTCGGATTTGAGCATCCCTGCTTACCAGTATGTTTTTGGGGTTTGGGAGAAAATAAGAAAACCTAGAAGAAACCCACTCAAACATGTTCTCCCAGTGTTTGTATGAGCTTACCTCAGTCAGACACTATGGTTTCCTAGCACATTACAAAACATGCTAATAAGTTGAATTGTATTGCAAAATACTGCAAATGCTTAACTTCAAGTTCATGCCCGTCGTGTGACGGCGTGCAGGCCTGCTGGCAGGTAGATGTATCGTGGAGCACTCATCGTGAGGGGGGCATCGCTGGTACCAACTTCCTCAGTCGGGTGGTATTCAGCTTTAGATTCTTGTCAAAACTGTGACTTTAGCGCTGCCCTGAGAGGTGATAGTGCAATCCGCTATGCCACTGTTCTGCCCATAGGCTTCTGTTTATTAAAGACTAATAACACTACATTTTCAACTGAAGCTGGCATTCCCAAGCTTGTGATCTTGAGCCTGACCAACTGCATACACTGAGGAATCAGTGTGTGAGGGAAGCGCCCTCCACTTGCCATGTGCCGTAATGCAGCTATGTATTTTAAAGTGAATGATGCATTGTACTGTAGAAGCCCCCAACGTGCATCACGAAGCATGCTCCTCTCATGGTAAATATTTATACATACAGGTTTTGTTTTTTTAAACAGAATTACATCATTTCAAATATTTAATGAGTAAATTGTGCTAGAATACAAATTACAAACTAAAGTATTAAGTAATCAGGTAACGATCCCTTGTGCAACAATTTGGGGAATGATGCTGTAGAGACACATCTCTAGCATTTAGGCTAGCAGTGTCTTCGGTTGACTTCAATCGGTCAGCACAGGTTAAAAACAGCCTTGTGATTAGTAATGCTCGGGGCTCATTAAGGATCCGACGGGACGGATTCTTAATGATGCCTGAGCAGAACTGGTCGGCAGCTGCTGCACACACAATGGTTATCACGTGTGTATGTCGCTTTAATCAAACCTGAACTGAAAAGTAAAAGTAAAAAGAAACATGCACATCATTAGTGGATAATTGGTGTCAGGACACCTTCTGGGGAAAAGACACAGGAAACAAAAACACGCGAGCCCAATAGTGTAATATGTTTAGTCAAAATTGTCAATGTAGAAGATAAGAATCTACTCAGAAGAGTGGGTTGCAGAGGGGCAACCGACCACAGGAAACTGGTAGGTGGAGACAATTAACCCGACTCCACTCGGGGAGTTCTCTAAGGACCTGAAGTCGCTCTCCTCGGAAAAAAGAGGCAGATGTCCACCGTGGTATAAACTGCGTATGTTCTGCCTCCACCCCTCACACGGGTACCGTATGAGGGTTAGGTATGCACTAAATGGTTTAAAGAGGCACCCTGGTGGTATATAAAAGCGTTTAAAAGCAGTTTTAAAACCGATAAAGGTTTGAGGTTGCTTTCCTCAAGGACGACAAATCTTTGTAGGGACAAAATATTTTATTGGTAGCACAGGCGAGTTTCACGGGTCTGAGCACGCTTCCTCCGGCCAATAGCAGTTCCAGGCCAATTGAAATGGCAAGCTAAGGGAGGTAAGTATGTAATTATAATTTGCAGCAGGTCCATTATGTGCTTTCTTAAAATAATTTTACTCGGTTTAGGTTCACTTTAAGTCACGGCTGTTCAAGTAGTGCAAGTACTTTCTGGATTGTAAGCCTGCAAGGGCAGAGTCCTCCCCTTAGTTTTCTTGTTTCTGCTGTACTTTATCAAATGAACATGTTCCAGCATTGCTCTGTTTTAAGCTTCAAATGAACTATTTAAGTATTTTGCCTTTATGTTGCTGGATATTCTGATTGCCTTGTGCAGTGAACTCTATTTACTAAAATTTAGACTGTGGTGAATCATTCAGTATACCTGTATAGTGTCCGTTGCTTTTGGGAGAGGATTGGGATTTTGGCTTTAGGTATGCTGTACACCAGTGGTTTTTGATTGTTTTTTCTGGAACATACAAACATGGATTTAATATTTGCCCAGGGATTTAAGTATTATGAGAGTACTTTCTTGCTTACATAGCGCTGAATAATTGCAAATGCCATATGTTTTAACAACTGAAATTGTACATTTCTGGGGTTGGCATATACATACTAAAATAACAAAGTACTGTATTATGGATTAGTACTTTTTTTATTTATTTTAACACATTTATGTTTAAGTACACTACCACTTTAAATTCTGTGCTCAGCACATTGGAGGCATCCAGTAAGTAGTAGGTGTTATCGGCTTCCAGGAAATGTTGCTGTACCATAATACCAGATTTGTTGCTGTGCAAAAACCATTTTGGTGTTTAATCCTAAATGACAGCTAAGTCATGATATCATGTCTGTTTAGCAGCATGAGGTTGTTCTTTTATTTTTAGGTCACTGCTCTATACGCACAGATCAGTGTGTCCAGGAAATTTCTCATGACACATACATCTGCCCCTAGAAAGAGCTGACTGTCCTGCCCAATGTGCTGAATTAAAGGAGACCGTATTACAAACACAACCGTCAAATGCTAACAACTGGCTCGAAGTCATTTTACTGAACAATCAAAACTCCACCCATATACAAGCATAACTAAATGCAGCTCTGTGAAAGGGTGCCCTATAGCCATAGGGAAGGTTTGTACATGTGCATTGTGCTATTTTATTTCACAACCATAACCGGTTCTTCATTTTTGTTTCTTTGCAAAACACCAACACGGTATGCAGCACTGTACTTTAAAACCTTGAGTTTTTAACGTATATAATGTGGAATAGATTATAATTGTGCATAAACCATTTTTGTATTAATTTTTTTCATTACCTTGCTGGCTGAGTTTGCAATGCCATCTTCCTGTGTCAATGCTCTGTGACGTGGCTTGCCACACTGCAAGGCACCACCTATGCGACATGCACAGTGCAGCAGCGGCATGGTAATATACAGGCAGTGTCTTACCGCAAATGCGCCTCATTAACAGTAAGTGTGAAACATACTTTTTATTAACTGTATGCTTCAGTGTATCTGATGCAACACGCTGGTAACATGCGACTCTGCTTTCCCAATCTGTGGTGTTGCCTTCTTGCTTTTACGGGGAACGCAATGGGCACTGTGAGCATGGCCATACTGCTTTGCTGGCCATAACAAGAGTTTTACAAGCTGTCCAAACTTTTCCTGTATCCCGTCACCCACAGAAGATAGTTAGGAAGAATCTTGCTAGTATTTTCCTCTCACCACAGAGCTGACCCTGCCCAAAGCCTCTCTGGCCCACAGGTGGGAGAAGGTGGGTGAGGATGCAGGGGCGTAGCTAGAAATGACTGGGCCCCATAGCAAAAAAAATGTATGGCAACCCCCCCCCCACACACACACACGACCTTCCAACCCCACGGACCTCGGACCTCCCACCCAAACATTCCTCCAGGACCCTTCACCCCAACATTCCCACACTCCTCTAAGTACAGTATAAGTATCCAGGTCTATAGGTGTCCCCAGTTTAGGTATTAGTCAGGGGCATAACTAGAAATCGCTGGGCCCCCTTGTGGCAACAGCAATTTAAACTAAATACTGTACAAACGTTTTAACTCATACATGAACATTATGGAAAATCCAAGTTGAAAATAAACTGTGAAGATAAACAATTTCATCCATCCTACTCCTGAAAAATAAATTCATTTTTTTACAACCTCCCAGTTTTATTTTCGGTTTTAAAAAGCTAAAAAGGTAGGTTTAATTGTCTCATATGATGATGATTCAGCTTTTCCCATAGTCTCGCAGTTAGCAATCATGTGACCCCCAACAAGACAAATTCAGCATTCATGAGGCCCCTATCAAGACAAATTCAGCAAAAATGAGGCCCCCAACATGACAAATTCAGCAATCGTGAGGCCCCCAACAAATCATGAGGCCCCCAACAAGACAAATTTAGCAATCATGAGGCCCCCAACAAGACAAATTCAGCAATCATGAGGCCCCCAACAAGACAAATTCAGCAGTCATGAGGCACATAAATAGACAGAATTTCACATAAATAGGCAGAATGCCCCCTTAATATGGCAGACACCTCTCACCTGGCTTCTGAATTCTCCTGTACTGGCTGCTGTGCCTGGCAATACTGTTTTTGGCTTGATTGGGGATGATGTGTGGGCTGAAAGGCCTAGCAGTGATGCTGTGGCCTGGCTGGCGGTGATGCTGTGGCCGGGTTGGCTGGCGGTGATGCTGTGGCCGATGCTGTGGCTGGGTTGGTGGTGATGCTGTGGCTGGGTTGGCTGGCGGTGATGCTGGGCTGTGCTTGGCTGGTTGAAGTAAATGCTGGCCTGACTGGTGGTGATGCTGTGGCCTTTTTGACAGTGATTCTGGGCTGGTTGGCTGGTGGTGATGCTGGGCTGGCTGGCCTGCATAGTTTAGGTAGTGACAGGTGGCCCCCAGTGTAAGTAGTGACAGGTGACCCCCGGTTCAGGTAGTGACAGGGACCCCCAGTGTATGTAGTGGCAGGAGCCCCCAGTTTAGGTAGTGAGTGACAAGGACCCCCAGTTAGGTAGTGATGGACCCCCAGTTAGGTAGTGATGGACCCCCAGTTAGGTAGTGATGGACCCCCAGGTTAGGTAGTGAGTGACAGGGACCCCAGGTTAGGTAGTGAGTGACAGGGACCCCAGGTTAGGTAGTGAGAGACAGGGACCCCAGGTTAGGTAGTGAGTGACAGGCGACCCCCAGGTTAGGAAGTGACAGGAGCCCCCCAGGTTAGGTAGTGAGTGACAGGGACCCCCAGTTAGGTAGTGAGTGACAGGGACCCCCAGGTTAGGTTGTGAGCGACAGGGACCCCCAGTTAGGTAGTGAGTGACAGGGACCCCCAGTTAGGTAGTGAGTGACAGGGACCCCCAGGTTAGATTGTGAGCGACAGGGACCCCCGGTTAGGTTGTGAGTGACAGGGACTCCCAGTTAGGTAGTGACTGACAGGGACCTCCAGGTTAGTTTGTGAGTGACAGGGACCACCAGGTTAGGTTGTGAGTGACAGGCGCCCCCCAGGTTAGGTTGTGAGTGACAGGGACTCCCAGGTTAGGTAGTGAGTGACAGGCGGCACCCCCCAGGTTAGGCCGCCCCTCCCCCCGGGCCCGCTCAGGGCCGTTTTTGAGGGCAGGAGGGGTCGCAGCATGAGGGGAGAGCTTGGTAGCATGTCGGTGGGAAGGGGGGAAGGGCCACCCCCCTCCCTCACCTCGGGCTCTCCCCTCTGCGCTCCCCTCCAGCTTTGAATAAACATTGTATGCAGGCGGTGGGGCAGCGGCGGCAGATACATAACCTCCGTTCGCTCCACGGATGCTCCTCTCTCTAGCTTCTGACGCGACTTCCAGTATAAATAGGAAGTTGCGTCAGACACTAGAGGGAGAACTATCCGCGCTGGAGCGCACGGAAGGTATGTATCTGCCGCTGCCCCGCCGCCTGCATACAATGTTTATTCAATTCTGGAGGGGAGCGCAGAGGGGAGAGCCCGAGGTGAGGGAGGGGGGGCCCGTCCCCCCTCCCCACCGACTTGCCACCAAGCTCTCCCCTCATGGTGCGACCCCTTGAGCACCTAGCGGGGCAACCTGCTGCGGGCCCCCTGTGAGGTAGGGGCCCCATAGCAATGCTATGGTTGCTATAGCGATTGCTACGCCCCTGTGAGGACGAGTAATGTCTCTGTGTAGAGAGAGAAACTCTGCTGTTAGCTCTTCACTTTGTGGATAGATCTCTAGGTCATGTGACTGTCACTTCCTAATTTCTTTGGAACAGCTACATGAAATATGAAAATGGCACAGTCACATGTACAGCTTTAGTGACAATAAAATATCTAGGCATATGAACCAGTTCTTCAAATGTAGGGCATGACAAAGTTGAGAAAATCACAAAAACACAGGGGGAATAGGGATTCTCATTCGGATTTTGCATAATTGATAATTGCGATCAAAAAACATAACTTGGAAAGTAGATTATGGCGGAATTAACGCATTACCACCGCTCTGTAATTTTAGCCCAATCCCAGAATTTTGAAGCATTGGACCCAGTGGCGGACAAAGCCAACAATGGGTCCCTGTGCAAAAATAATTGAAGCGGGCCCCATGTGAGTGGGTGTGGTCATAACAGTTCATGGTTGGATCCAAATAATGTCGATAAAAGTACATGAACCTAGGTCACATTCTCTAGGCACTGTACTATTGTAGCACACATTTTAAACTTGTATATGACTGGGGTAAAAGTTATTATTATGGTTTCTCTTGAGTTTCAGAGATAAATACAAGGAGAAAAGCTTAGAGGATAATCAGCCCCTGACTGGTGCAACTGCCTGGGCCCTAGAGGACATGGGGCCCCTGTGCGGCTGCACGACCTGCACGGGCCAATGTCCATCACTGATTGGACCAGTCAGAGAATGCAGAGTCAACTTGAAAGTATTTGGCCAATCGGAGAATGCAAAAAATTACAAAAAAAAGCACTACTCACAAATCAGAAAATGGAAATCTGTGGAATTGGTAATTGGTGGAAATCGGAGTTTCTGCAGAAGCGGAAATCTGAATTTCTGACCATCCCTAAAATGGAACTACTCTTTCTCCTTCTGTTCAATCCTATTGAGGGTTTTTCATACCCCCTGATAATCTATTTGAGAAACTGTAAAGATTTCTCGTGGAAAGGGAGGTATCAGTTACTGATTGGATCTGTGCCGGTTCTCTCATGAAGCGAGGTGAAGCATTTGCATCAGGCACAGATATTACTGGGCAGCATGTTTGTACTGTGTTTACACTTACAGCATGCAGTCTGAGTAGGAGGAGAAGTGAGAGGGAAGCGAGGTGAAAGAGGTCATCATTGGGGAAAAGCAGCTTGTTGTGCTGTGTAAGGAGTCTGACAGTGAGTGAGGAAGGAGGAGGCAGGAGGCGTACGAGAGAGAACGGTGCCGGAGACTTGGGCGCAGGACACAGCCAGTATATGGCTAATCCTGCTGCCGCACAAGTCCGTGCCGTGTTAATTACTATTCCCCCTCCAGGCCGACATGGATAGTGGGGGAATGAAATAATTCGGCTTCCAGCAATTGCTGGAAGCCGAAATATTGTTTTAAAAGCAACTTCAGATCTGTCTTCTGGCGGCGCTGAAGTTACTCCCTGTGCCTGCGATAGCCGTAGTTCCTATTACGGCCTATGGTGGCGCCGGCTGCACCCAAGTCTCCTGCGCTGCTGCGCCCAAGTCTCCAGCGCTGGATTTACCGTGTTCGGGCAGGAGAGCAGCAGTGTTTCATTTGACTTGCACAGCAGAAGGGAGGAGGTGGCACTGCTGTCCTGAGCAGTTTGGTTGTCGCAGACTCAGTCAGCAAGTGTGCTATTGTGTTAAAAGGGACACTTAAGCTAGAAAAAGAGTTTTACTCACCTGGGGCTTCTACCAGCCACCTGCAGCAGTGCTGTGCCCTCGCAGCCACTCACTAATCCTCTGGTCCCCTGCTGCCAGCTAGTTTCGTTTTTGCCGACAGGCCCGACAGGACTGGCCATGTGTAGCTTCCTCCGCATTCCCGACTGCAATTAGCGCCATTGCGGACCGCAACACGTACCAAAATACGCATTGCCGCGTTGCCAACCTCATAGATATGCGACAACGCGTATTTTTGTTCCTTTTGCGGCCCGCAATAGCGCTAATTGCAGTCGGGAATGCGGAGGAAGCTACGCGTGGCCAGACCTGTCAGCAAAAACGAAACTAGCTGGCAGCGGGGGACCAGAGGATTAGTGAGTGGCTGCGAGGGCACAGCACTGCTGCAGGAGGCTGGTAGAAGCCCCAGGTGAGTAAAACTCATATTTTTTTTTCTGGCTTAAGTGTCCCTTTAAGCTTCAGCATGTCATGTTAGAACATTAAATGAAGCAGAGTAAATTGTTTGCTGTGCGATCATTCCAAATCAGTGGGGGAGGGGGCATTCTTACAAGTTTGCCTCAGGCAGCAAAGAGTCTAGAACCGGCCCTGATTGGGATGAAGTTCAATCGTGGATTACGGTTCCTCTTTAACCTCCCTGGCGGTCAATAAAAACCGCCAGGGGGCGGTGCAGCACTATTTCTTTTAATTAATTTATTTTTTTTAAATCATGTAGCTAGCCCAGCGCGGCGGGTAGCGGCGGCGATCGGGCAAAGTGCTAGCTGCGTTTAGAAAAAAAAAATATGCAAATCGGCGCAGCAGGGCCTGAGAAATCCTCCTGCGCGGCATAGCCCGAGCTCGGCTCGGGCTTACTGCCAGGAAGGTTAAAGAGAATCTGTATTGTTAAAATCGCACAAAAGTAAACATACCAGTGCGTTAGGGGACATCTCCTATTACCCTCTGACACAATTTCGCCGCTCCTCGCCGCATTAAAGGGGTTAAAAACAGTTTTTAAAAGTTTGTTTATAAACAAACAAAATGGCCACCAAAACAGGAAGTAGGTTGATGTACAGTATGTCCACACATAGAAAATACATTCATACACAAGCAGGCTGTATACACCCTTCCTTTTGAATCTCAAGAGATCATTTGTGTGTTTCTTTCCCCCTGCAGCTATCTTCCACTGAAGTGTCAGGCTGTTTCTTCCTGCAGAGTGCAGACAGCTCTGCCTGTATGTAATTCATCAGTATGTGAAAGCCCAGCCAGCTCAGAGGAGGATTTATCCAGCTTGTAAAAGATAAGAGAGAAGAGAGAAGCTGCTGTAATCTAAATAATACACAGGCAGTGTGCAGAGAGGGGCCTGGAGGGGGGAGATTCATCACAGAACCACAACACTGAAGAACTTGGCAGCCTTCCAGACACAGGCTGACAAGTCTGACAAGAGAGAGATAAGTTGATTTATTACAGAGATGGTGATAGTAGAAGGTGCTGCAGTTAGCCAGAACACATTAGAATAGCTTTTGGAACTTGTAGGATGATAAAAAAACAGGATGCAATTTTTGTTACGGAGTCTCTTTAAGGATAGAAGCCTCCTGATTCTCACACTGTATGCTTTTGTCAAGTAAAAGCAAGATTGTGCCTTTTCTTTTTCTCAATCAAATCCTTTCTTTTCAACTGTTTTGGCATTGTCAATAGTTACTTTTTAAATTTCCAATTACCTAAATGTACTCAGGGCCGGTTCGCACATGAGGCGGGGTGAAACGACCTCCTCAGGAGGCACTGTCGTCACTTCTTGCAATGCCGTCCACTTACAATACAGTGGGCGGCATTGCAGGAAGTGACGACAGTGGAACGCATGCTGGAACTCTGAAGAGTTGAGGCATCCCCGCCTGCTGCCTCTTATTAACTACTTCCCGACCGCCGTATAGACAAATGGCGGCCGGGAAGCAGACGCCGCAAGGACCGCCGTATTGACAAAATGCGGCGGTCCTTGTTTGGGCATGGGCGGAGCGATCGTGTCATCCGTGACGCGATCCTCCGCCTCCGCCTGTCGCCGCTCACTCGCCGCAACATCCCGCCGGCCATACCGAAGCGCCGGCGGGATGTTAACCCGACGATCGCCGCATACAAAGTGTATAATACACTTTGTAATGTTTACAAAGTGTATTATACAGGCTGCCTCCTGCCCTGGTGGTCCCAGTGTCCGAGGGACCACCAGGGCAGGCTGCAGCCACCCTAGTCTGCACCAAGCACACTGATTTTCTCCCCCCCCCCCCCCCCCGCCCCAGATCGCCCACAGCACCCATCAGACCCCCCCCTGCCCACCCCCCAGGCCCCTGTTTGCACCCAATCACCCCCCTAATCACCCATCAATCACTCCCTGTCACTATCTGTCAACGCTATTTTTTTTATACCCCCCCCCCCTGCCCCCTGCTCCCTCCTGATCACCCCCACCCCCCAGATTCTCCCCAGACCCCCCCCCCAGACCCCCCCCATGTATTGTATGCATCTATCCCCCCTGATCACCTGTCAATCACCTGTCAATCACCGTCAATCACCCGTCAATCACCCATCAATCACCCATCAATCACCCCCTGTCACTGCCACCCATCAATCAGCCCCTAACCTGTCCCTTGCGGGCAATCTGATCACCCCCCCCACACCAATAGATCGCCCGCAGATCCGACATCAGATCACCTCCCAAATCCATTGTTTACATCTATTCTCTCCTCTAAACACACACTAATTACCCATCAATCACCCCCTATCACCACCTGTCACTTTTACCTATCAGATCAGACCCTAATCTGCCCCTTGCGGGCACCCAATCACCCGCCCACACGCTCAGATTGCCCTCAGACCCCCACTTATCAATTCACCAGTGCATTCATTACATCTGTTCTTCCCTGTAATAACCCACTGATCACCTGTCAATCACCTGCCAATCACCTATCACCCATCAATCACCCCCTGTCACCCCCTGTCACTGCCACCCATCAATCAGCCCCTAACCTGCCCCTTGCGGGCAATCTGATCACCCACCCACACCATTAGATCGCCCGCAAACCCGCCGTCAGATTACCTCCCAAATGTATTGTTTACATCTGTTATCTTCTCTAAACACCCACTAATTACCCATCAATCACCCATCAATCACCCCCTATCACTGTTACCTATCAGATCAGACCCTAATCTGCCCCTTGCGGGCACCCACTCACCCGCCTACACGCTCAGATTGCCCTCAGACCCCCCCTTATCAATTCGCCAGGGCATTATTTACATCTATCCTTCCCTGTAATAACCCACTGATCACCTGTCAATCACCTGCCAATCACCTATCACCCATCAATCACCCCCTGTCACCCCCTGTCACTGCCACCCAACAATCAGCCCCTAACCTGCCCCTTGCGGGCAATCTGATTACCCACCCACACCAATAGATCGCCCGCAGATCCGACATCAGATCACCACCCAAGCGCAGCGTTTACTCTCCTCTAAACACCCACTAATTACCCATCAATCACCCCCTATCACCACCTGTCACTGTTACCCATCAGATCAGACCCTAATCTGCCCCTTGCGGGCACCCAATCACCCGCCTACACGCTCAGATTACCCTCAGACCCCCCCTTATCAATTCGCCAGTGCAATATTTACATCTGTTCTCCCCTGTAATAACCCACTGATTACCTGTCAATCACCTGTCAATCACCTATCAATCACCCATCAATCACCCCCTGTCACTGCCACCCATCAATCACCCCCTGTCACTGCCACCCATCAATCACCTCCTGTCACTGCCACCCATCAATCACCCGCTGTCACTGCCACCCATCAATCAGCCCCTAACCTGCCCCTTGCGGGCAATCTGATCACCCACACCAATAGATCGCTCGCAGATTCGACGTCCGATCACCTCCCAAGTGCAGTGTTTACATCTGTTCTCTACCCTAAACACCCACTAATTACCCATCAATCACTCCCTGTCACTGCTACCTATCAGATTAGACCCCTATCTGCCCCTAGGGCACTCAATCACCCGCCCACACCCTCAGAATGCCCTCAGACCCCAGCCCTGATCACCTCGCCAGTGCATTGCTTGCATCTATTCCCCCCTCTAATCACACCTTGAGACACCCATCAATCACCTCCTGTCACCCCCTAGCACACCTACCCATCAGATCAGGCCCTAATTTGCCCCGTGTGGGCTCCTGATCACTCGGCCAAACCCTCAGATCCCCCTCAGACCCCCTTCCGATCACCTCCCCAGTGCATTGATTGCATCTATTTTCCCCTCTAACCACCCCCTGAGACACCCATCAATCACCTCCTGTCACCCCCCTAGCACTCCTATCCATCAGATCAGGCCCAATACAACCTGTCATCTAAAAGGCCACCCTGCTTATGACCGGTTCCACAAAATTCGCCCCCTCATAGACCACCTGTCATCAAAATTTGCAGATGCTTATACCCCTGAACAGTCATTTTGAGACATTTGGTTTCCAGACTACTCACGGTTTTGGGCCCGTAAAATGCCAGGGCGGTATAGGAACCCCACAAGTGTCCCCATTTTAGAAAAAAAAGACACCCCAAGGTATTCTGTTAGGTGTATGACGAGTTCATAGAAGATTTTATTTTTTGTCAAAAGTTAGCGGAAATTGATTTTTATTGGTTTTTTTCCACAAAGTGTCACTTTCCGCTAACTTTTGACAAAAAATAAAATCTTCTATGAACTCGTCATACACCTAACAGAATACCTTGGGGTGTCTTCTTTCTAAAATGGGGTCACTTGTGGGGTTCCTATACTGCCCTGGCATTTTAGGGGCCCTAAACCGCGAGGAGTAGTCTAGAAAACAAATGCCTCAAAATGACCTGTGAATAGGACGTTGGGCCCCTTAGCGCACCTAGGCTGCAAAAAAGTGTCACACATGTGGTACCGCTGTACTCAGGAAAAGTAGTATAATGTGTTTTGGGGTGTATTTTTACACATACCCATGCTGGGTGGGAGAAATTTCTATGTAAATGGACAATTGTGTGTAAAAAAATCAAACAATTGTCATTTACAGAGATATTTCTCCCACTTAGCATGGGTATGTGTAAAAATACACCCCAAAACGCATTATACTACTTCTCCTGAGTACGGCGGTACCACATGTGTGGCACTTTTTTACACCCTAAGTACGCTAAGGGGCCCAAAGTCCAATGAGTACCTTTAGGATTTCACAGGTCATTTTGCGACATTTGGTTTCAAGACTACTCCTCACGGTTTAGGGCCCCTAAAATGCCAGGGCAGTATAGGAACCCCACAAATGACCCCATTCTAGAAAGAAGACACCCAAAGGTATTCCGTACGGAGTATGGTGAGTTCATAGAAGATTTTTTTTTTGTCACAAGTTAGCAGAAAATGACACTTTGTGAAAAAAAACTATTAAAATCAATTTCCGCTAACTTGTGACAAAAAAATAAAAACTTCTATGAACTCACCATACTCCTAACGGAATACCTTGGGGTGTCTTCTTTCTAAAATGGGGTCATTAGTGGGGTTCCTATACTGCCCTGGCATTTTAGGGGCCCGAAACCGCGAGGAGTAGTCTTGAAACAAAAATGACCTGTGAAATCCTAAAGGTACTCATTGGACTTTGGGCCCCTTAGTGCAGTTAGGGTGCAAAAAAGTGCCACACATGTGGTATCGCCGTACTCGGGAGAAGTAGTATAATGTGTTTTGGGGTGTATTTTTACACATACCCATGCTGGGTGGGAGAAATACCTCTGTAAATGACAATCTTTTGATTTTTTTACACACAATTGTCCATTTACAGAGGTATTTCTCCCACCCAGCATGGGTATGTGTAAAAATACACCCCAAAACACATTGTACTACTTCTCCCGAGTATGGCGATACCACATGTGTGGCACTTTTTTGCACCCTAACTGCGCTAAAGGGCCCAAAGTCCAATGAGTACCTTTAGGATTTCACAGGTCATTTTGAGAAATTTCGTTTCAAGACTACTCCTCACGGTTTAGGGCCCCTAAAATGCCAGGGCAGTATAGGAACCCCACAAATGACCCCATTTTAGAAAGAAGACACCCCAAGGTATTCCGTTAGTAGTATGGCGAGTTCATAGAAGATTTTATTTTTTGTCACAAGTTAGCGGAAATTGATTTTAATTGTGTTTTTTCACAAAGTGTCATTTTCCGCTAACTTTTGACAAAAAATAAAATCTTCTATGAACTCACCATACTCCTAACGGAATACCTTGGGGTGTCGTCTTTCTAAAATGGGGTCATCTGTGGGGTTCCTATACTGCCCTGGCATTTTAGGGGCCCTAAACCGTGAGGAGTAGTCTTGAAACGAAATTTCTCAAAATGACCTGTGAAATCCTAAAGGTACTCATTGGACTTTGGACCCTTTAGCGCAGTTAGGGTGCAAAAAAGTGCCACACATGTGGTATCGCCGTACTCAGGAGAAGTAGTATAATGTGTTTTGTGGTGTATTTTTACACATACCCATGCTGAGTGGGAGAAAGATCTCTGTAAATGGACAATTGTGTGTAAAAAAATATTAACAAATTGTCATTTACAGAGATATTTCTCCCACCCAGCATGGGTATGTGTAAAAATACACCCCAAAACACATTATACTACTTCTCCTGAGTACGGCAATACCACGTGTGGCACTTTTTAGCAGCCTAACTGCGCTAAGGGGTCCAATGAGCACCTTTAGGCTTTACAGGGGTGCTTACAATTTAGCACCCCCCAAAATGTCAGGACAGTAAACACACCCCACAAATGACCCCATTTTGGAAAGTAGACCCTTCAAGGTATTCAAAAAGGGGCATGGTGAGTCCGTGGCAGATTTCATTTTTTTTTTGTCGCAAGTTAGAAGAAATGGAAACTTTTTTTTTTTTTCCTCACAAAGTGTCATTTTCCGCTTACTTGTGACAAAAAATAATATCTTCTATGAACTCACTATGCCTCTCAGTGAATACTTTGGGATGTCTTCTTTCCAAAATGGGGTCATTTGGGGGGTATTTATACTATCCTGGAATTCTAGCCCCTCATGAAACATGACAGGGGGTCAGAAAAGTCAGAGATGCTTGAAAATGGGAAAATTCACTTTTTGCACCATAGTTTGTAAACGCTATAACTTTTACCCAAACCAATAAATATACACTGAATGGGTTTTTTTTAATCAAAAACATGTTTGTCCACATTTTTCGCGCTGCATGTATACAGAAATTTTACTTTATTTGAAAAATGTCAGCACAGAAAGTTAAAAAAATCATTTTTTTGCCAAAATTCATGTCTTTTTTGATGAATATAATAAAAAGTAAAAATCGCAGGAGCAATCAAATAGCACCAAAAGAAAGCTTTATTAGTGACAAGAAAAGGAGCCAAAATTCATTTACGTGGTAGGTTGTATGAGCGAGCAATAAACCGTGAAAGCTGCAGTGGTCTGAATGGGAAAAAAGTGGCCTGTCCTTAAGGGGTAGAAAGCCCTAGGTCCTCAAGTGGTTAATAGCTTCTGCTGCTGAACTTTTAAAGCTGGAGGGGGAGCGCAGATTGGTGGACCCAGGTGAGAGGGGGGGGGGGGGGGGTGTTTCTCAAAAAATTAGCATATTGTGATAAAGTTCATTATTTTCTGTAATGTGCTGGTAAACATTAGACTTTCATGTATTTTTGATTCATTACACACAACTGAAGTAGTTCAAGCCTTTTAATGTTTTAATATTGATGATTTTGGCATACAGCTCATGAAAACCCAAAATTCCTATCTCAAAAAATTAGCATATTTCATCCGACCAATAAAAGAGAAGTGTTTTTAAAACAAAAAGTCGACCGTCAAATAATTATGTTCTGTTATGCACTCAATACTTGGTCGGGAATCCTTTTGCAGAAATGACTGCTTCAATGCGGCGCGGCATGGAGGCAATCAGCCAGTGGCACTGCTCAGGTGTTATGGAGGCCCAGGATGCTTCGATAGCGGCCTTAAGATCATCCAGAGTGTTGGGTCTTGCGGCTCTCAACTTTCTCTTCACAATATCCCACAGATTCTCTATGGGGTTCAGGTCAGGAGAGTTGGCAGGCCAATTGAGCACAGTAATACCATGGTTAGTAAACCATTTACCAGTGGTTTTAGCACTGTGAGCAGGTGCCAGGTCATGCTGAAAAATTAAATCTTCATCTCCATAAAGCTTTTCAGCAGATAGAAGCATGAAGTGCTCCAAAATCTCCAGATAGCTAGCTGCATTGACCCTGCCCTTAATAAAACACCAGCAGCTGACATGGCACTCCAGACCATCACTGACTGTGGGTACTTGACACTGGACTTCAGGCATTTTGACATTTCCCTCTCCCCAGTCTTCTTCCAGACTCTGGCACCTTGATTTCCGAATGACATATAAAAGTTGCTTTCATCCGAAAAAAGTACTTTGGACCACTGAGCAACAGTCCAATGCTGCTTCTCTGTAGCCCAGGTCAGACGCTTCTGCCGCTGTTTCTGGTTCAAAAGTGGCTTGACCTGGGGAATGCGGCACCTGTAGCCCATTTCCTGCACACGCCTGTACATGGTGCCTCTGGATGTTTCTACTCCAGACTCAGTCCACTGCTTCCGCAGGTCCCCCAAGGTCTGGAATCGGTCCTTCTCCACAATCTTCCTCAGGGTCCGGTCACCTCTTCTCGTTGTGCAGCGTTTTCTGCCACAATTTTTCCTTCACTTGACTTCCCACTGAGGAGCCTTGATGCAGCACTCTGGGAACAGCCTATTCGTTCAGAAATTTCTTTGAGTCTTACCCTCTTGCTTGTGGGTGTCAATGATACCCTTCTGGATAGCAGTCAGGTCGGCAGTCTTACCCATGATTGCGGTGTTGAGTAATGAACCAGACTGGGAGTTTTTAAAAGCCTCAGGAATCTTTTGCAGGTGTTTAGAGTTAATTAGTTGATTCAGATTATTAGGTTAATAGCTCGTTTAGAGAACCTTTTCATATGCAAATTTTTTTATAGGAATTTTGGGGTTTCATGAGCTGTATGCCAAAATCCTCAATATTAAAACAATAAAAGGCTTGAACTACTTCAGTTGTGTGTAATGAATCTAAAATATATGAAAGTCTAATGTTTATCAGTACATTACAGAAAATAATGAACTTTATCACAATATGCAAATTTTTTGAGAAGGACCAGTAGATACAGGCTAAACTCTTACATGCTACAGGGCATGCGCACTGCCTTGTGTGAGAGATTGGGTCCACTTTAAAATTTGATGCTGCCCCCGATGACGACACACCGCACTCCGCCGCTCGGTCGTCCTGATTGGCTGCCGGGATTCCCGGAAAGAGAATGGAGGTAAGGGGATCCTGGAGGCTGGCGGGAGAAGCTGATCGCGTGCGGGACCCAGGAAAACAAAGCATGTGGCAGTTTTGGACAGCTTACCACTTCAAGCACCTTAATCTCAGCCCAAGCTCAGATCGGGATAACCGCCAAGGGGGTTAAATGCAGCCGATTCGCAGCAGTTGTAACTTCACGTGTGTTAAACATTTACTGGGGTGGTGGAGGAATGCAGCATGGCAAGTCTAAGTGTGGTTGCGGTAGCGCTCTGATCTCACTCCGTGGGGGGGGGTGGAGGGGGGCACTACCAAGCGCCTGGATGGTGCAGGAGAGCAGCTGACAGGCGGTGACTTCACCACTTGTCAGCGGCCCGTGTCAAAGAGCCCTTACTTGATTGCCTCCACCCAAAACCATTGCATTGAGCAGTGAATATCTAGTATGTATACATAGCTGAAAGTGGGCTTTAGATTTTGCACAGGTTCAGGACAGGGCAGAAGGAAAACAGCGAAATGCACCCTGTATGTATTTAGGGAGTTATGCCTGTCTAATTTTCCCTCATCTGTGACTAATCACAAGTGTAATTTGATCTCTCAGCTGGCTGCCTCGGCAGAGCAGCTAAGTTGTAAAGACAGGATGTTAACCATATGTCCTCAATGAAAGCAGGAAGTAGGCACACTGCAGATTTATTGCAGGATTTGTATCAGCTGTAACAAAGCAATGTTTTTCTTTAAATGTGGTTATGCTGCTGCTTATCTTTTAAAGCAGAGAGGAAGTTCTGAGTTCAGATCTGCTTTAACAGAGAACTCCAGGATGTAAACATATCCCCTTGTTACATTATTTATTGCAATTAATCTTTGAATAGAGTTTTCTCCTTGCTTGTAATATGCTGTGGGAGCTTGCTGAAACAGTATTTCTGCCACGGAAAATGAGATAAAAGGACATTTTGCTCACCTACAATTGCATTAATATTAATGAACTATTTCTCAGGGATCCATATGTGTATAAGATAACCATTTTGTCCTTGCTGCTATAATGCAAATAACCTGCTGTTATCTCCAGACTCAATCACATAGGTGAGGCAGCCAGTTGGCGAGAGAGAGGGAGTTTAAAACATCTGCATCTGTAATCTTTCAAAGAACAAAAATGAAAAAAGTGTAAATCAGATATTGGCCTTACTTACTGCTCCATTCAACAACTCTTTACAGAGCTCTCCATTTAATGCTGAACTAACGCTACCTCTGATAACATTACAACGTCACGCATTTTCTCGGCATACCTGTGTGTATCCTGGTGGCATAATCCATGCATAGGGGGCTGTTCATTCCCTAATGCAGCTGATTAGGGGCACTTTATGGCTGGGTGCACACATGACATAACATGAAAAGCTGCGTTTTATGAAAAGCATGAAAAGGCAACGTTCCAAGAATGTAACATGAAAAGCCGTGTTCCACGACTCAGAACTGAGTCGTGGAACGTGTCCCATTGGACGCGTGTGAGGCTGTGTAATACGCATAGAAGCGGCGGACGGGAGTAATTAACCCCCTCTCTCCCAGCTGCACACCTAAAGCAATTACGCCTCATTAGAATCACAAATTAGAGTAGCTAGCTACTCGTAATTATTCGTGAGCACATCCCTGCTTTTTGGGTCGCCCAGAGACTGATTAAGGTAAAATGGGGCCCTGGGCAAGCAATAACTTTGAGCTCACCCTTAATGACCACCTGGCTTTTTTAGTAAGTTGTGTTGGGGCCTAGCATAAACTGGGTCCCTAGACTCTCTCCAGGCCATAGGCACCTGCCTCAGTTGCCTTGTGGATGAGCCGGCTCTGGGTCGCCTCAGGTGTCCTTCAAGCTTCTAGAGTTATCTCGTTCCTCTGTTTGATGCGCATGCGACTGCAGGGAGTGTGTCTGAGTGGTTGCGAGCAGACAGGTTGAAGTTGCTAAAAATCAGTGGATTAGCAAGGCAGGTATTTTTTGTAATAACTACTTACTGCACAAAGGACTTAAAATAATCTTTAATTCAATGTTTAAAAAATTGTTTGTGAGTGAGGACTTTGAGTAATTAAATCATCCAGGAACCTCTGATTAAACTTTGGAGATAAGAGCAGAGCTCCGCTTTAATTGCGCAGTAGCAGGAAGAGTGCTTTTGTGTAGCTGTCCTCAAGGATCCCGCGTAGGAGAAATTATAAGCCAGGCTGCGGGTAGGTCATTCTGTTGTATACATAAAAATGACCTTTTAACAATGCACATTTCCATTTTGTTATATTCTCTCGCCTCCTGGCCACTGTGCGGTTCCATTCCTCACGCCAAGCGTACAGCATAAAGCTCTGCCATCTTATGTTTTTATTGCTGCAGGTGTCACGCTTCCTGACAGCAGTTTTTATCAGGAAGATTTAGCTGCACAAGTTAGCAATAAGCTGGCTCCAAAGTGGATTCCTCACATCACAAAACCACAGGGGCTACGATTTAGTGTAGCGATAAGGCAGACCATGCTGACACAGCAAAAAAAACCAATGTGGCCATTACATGGGGGTCTGAAACTGGCTGCATGGGGTGCATTCCAACGAGGACGTTCTGATGGGACTGATCTAGTTTGGGCTACATGGGATGTAATTGGTTAAATGTTTTCTTTCCAAGTTATAATTTGAATGATGGCACAAAATATTCACACATGAACACCTAATCAACAAGATCTGTTGATAACTAATCATCTGAAAGTGATACTCTTACTCTGTGGAATATTAAAGCTTAAACACCATAGCAAAAGCTATTTATTCTGGTTATAGCACCCTTTCCCTAACAATTCCATTAGAGTTCTGAGCTTTTGCATTAGTTGGTCTTTTTCATGTTTTCTGTTTGGGCATTCTGCCATCTGCCTGAGGGGTGAGCAGAAAGGCGCGCGGCGTGCATGTAAAATTCTGTCTGCTGAGTGCCCTACTGCGGCCTTCATAATTCACTTACTGCTTTCTCCCCCTTGCCCAGGTCTGCAGTATCCTAGTGGGTACTGAAAAGGCAAAATTTACATATTTTAGAAAAGTGCTTACGCATTAAGCTTTTCCTTTCCAGTACACCAGCTGCTCTATATAGACTGTGCTAATGTCATTCAGTGTTTAGGCACTTATTGTATTCAGGCTGTTTATACCAAAGATCAGAATTTTCCTTTGACTTGTCATCAGGAGGTTATAGTGTTTCTATTACAGGTTATATGTCACTGTCAATAAACTAAATTGGTACAAAATTGCTTTTCACATTACAGGCCAACTTAACCCAAAATTGAACAAAGCAGAGTCTAATTAGGTTGGAAAGTGAATAGAGACAAAGGTGTGGACAGAATAGTTAAAGTTCAGGTTTACAGGGCCAACATAATAACATAACAAACTTCTGCTTAAGTTTGCGGGCTTGGTGGTTGAACCAATTTCCACATTTGGGGGGGGGGGGGGGGGGGGGGTAGTTGACAGTGGTCTCCTCCTGCAACAATAATTGGGTCTTATCCTGATTATGGATACCTGATCTATCATTTGTTGTGCATCCCTTATTACAGCTTTCTACCAGGGGCATTTCCCAAATGCTTCCAGGTAGTCCTATCACACCCGTTGGTCCCTTTGCCTCCTCTGATGGCATCACAATCCTTCCATCACCCTTCTCTCCCTAGTTCAACTCTCATAGACAAGGCCAATGTATTAATCATTAGAGAGGAATGCAGCCTATAGACCTATTTGGGTTTAGAGTGTTACCATAGATCCCACCTTTGGTTGCGATGGATGGCAGGACTCCTTTTTCCCATTAGCTAGTGTGTCGTAGTCTGTGGACCTCATTGGTCTGTTTTCTTTCCATGTTTCATTCATTTTCCCGAACCACTTTGTATCTACATAGTTGTAATGCAATGTTTTTCTTTAACCCAGTGTTACTGAATGGGTTTGAACAATTGAGGTCTTTCTGGGTTACGATTAACTTGCTTTGAGTTCTCCACATCCAGGTATGGGATGTTTATCCTCACGAAGTGGGCAGCCTTTTGATGCACTTGTTTAGCTTCTATGCTGACTGTGGGGTCTCCAAAACGACTGCTAGACACCATGTTTGTTGAAGATAAACATGAGTGGGATTTTACCTTCTGGGGCGTCTAGTGATCTTGGTGTTTGGCCAGATCAAGTCCTTTTGTGATTGACCAATACAGCACTGCCCTGCTCAGCCCCCTTTCTCTTTATTTTCCATCCACCCATAGCACCGCCCCCTTGCCATTATACACAAGTTGAATCACAACTAATCACTTTTTTTAGGACATTAAAAGAGAGAAGTCCTCTGTGCTACTCTCAAGAGGACAGACGTATCATCAAACTTGTGTACCTAAATATAGTTATCCAGTAATGTATCTCACCATGAGCCTCCTCACCATTTCTTGAAGCAAAGACCTATATTGGTATAGATCAGTGATAGGCACACTTGGCTGTCCAGCTGTGAAGGAACTACAAGCTCCACAATGCATTGCAGGAGGAAAATGCATTGTGGGACTTGTCATTCTTAACAGCTGGAGAGCCAAGTTTGCCCATCACTGGTATAGACTGAAATTTTTTATAAAAAAAAAAAAAAAACGTTGTCCAGCTTGGCATGATAGTCTCAAGCAGCAGTCACTCCCACGAGGCCTGCTATTATCTCCTTCAGCAACACTAAACATTTTAAACAAAAATCAGTATCTGACAAATTTTTATTTTACACATAAAGGAACCATTTGAGCAATTTGCTTATTACAGCGGAATATAACCCTGCATTTCAACTTTGCTCTAAAACATTATTTACAGTATATTATATGCAACCAGCATTTTTTTTTACTAGACCAGCATTGGAAGGGTTACACAGAGCTTTAAAGTTCCTGGAGAGAACTGCAGACGCATCCGAAGCTTACATAGATACATTTTGTTTACATAAATGTATCTAAGTGTTGAATGTGACTCACTCTCTCTGACTGAGAAGGAGCTGGAGGACAGCCAAAGAGTGTGTAACATTTATCACTTGTTACATTCTATTTAGTTAAATGTATCTTTCTGAACTTCTGCATATCTCTCCACGGAAATTTAAACCTCTGTGTTTAACCCTTCCAATGCTGGTCTAGTAAAAAAAAATGCTGGTTGCATATAATATGCTGTAAATAATGTTTTAGAGCAAAGTTTGAAATGCAGGGTTATATTCCGCTTTAAGCTATCATATGGTTTACAGGTCCTTCTAAAAAAATTAGCATATTGTGATACAGTTCATTATTTTCTGTAATGTACTGGTAAACATTAGACTTTAATATATTTTAGATTCATTACACACAACTGAAGTAGTTCAAGCCTTTTATTGTTTTAATATTGATGATTTTGGCATACAGCTCATGAAAACCCAAAATTCCTATCTCAAAAAATTAGCATATCATGAAAAGGTTCTCTAAACGAGCTATTAACCTAATCATCTGAATCAACTAACTTTAAACACCTGCAAAAGATTCCTGAGGCTTTTAAAAACTCCCAGCCTGGTTCATTACTCAACACCGCAATCATGGGTAAGACTGCCGACCTGACTGCTGTCCAGAAGGCCAACATTGACACCCTCAAGCAAGAGGGTGAGACACAGAAATTTCTGAACGAATAGGCTGCTCCCAGAGTGCTGTATCTAGGCACCTCAGTGGGAAGTCTGTGGGAAGGAAAAAGTGTGGTAGAAAACTCTGCACAACGAGTGGCAGAAAACTCTACACAACGAGAAGAGGTGACCGGACCGTGAGGAAGATTGTGGAGAAGGACAGATTCCAGACCTTGGGGGACCTGCGGAAGCAGTGGACTGAGTCTGGAGTAGAAACATCCAGAGCCACCGTGTACAGGTGTGTGCAGGAAATGGGCTGCAGGTGCCGCATTCCCCAGGTCATGCCACTTTTGAACCAGAAACAGCGGCAGAAGCGCCTGACCTGGGCTACAGAGAAGCGGCACTGGACTGTTGCTCAGTGGTCCAAAGTACTTTTTTCGGATGAAAGCAACTTTTGCATGTCATCCGGAAATCAAGGTGCCAGAGTCTGGAGGAAGACTAGGGAGAGGGAAATGCCAAAATGCCTGAAGTCCAGTGTCAAGTACCCACAGTCAGTGATGGTCTGGGGTGCCATGTCAGCTGCTGGTGTTGGTCCACTGTGTTTTATCAAGGGCAGGGTCAATGCAGCTAGATATCAGGAGATTTTGGAGCACTTCATGCTTCCATCTGCTGAAAAGCTTTATGGAGACGAAGATTTCATTTTTCAGCACAACCTGGCACCTGGTGACAGTGCCCAAACCACTGGTAAATGGTTTACTGACCATGGTATTTTTGTGCTCAATTGGCCGGCCAACTCTCCTGACCTGAACCCAGGGGCGTAGCTAGGGCTTCCAGCGCCCGGGGACAAAGACTATTAATGCGCCCTGTAAGGAGGTCAAAAAAGGGGCGTGGGCTTGGTAATGGGTGGGGCCAAATATACATGACCTTAGCAGTGGTGTAAAAGGTCTGGCAGGGAAGTTTGAGCTCTGCCATAGTGTTTCCCCCCAAAATACATGTAATCTGACAGCATTTCACCAAAAATACATGTAATTTGGCAGAGGTTCCTCCAAAATACAGATATTTGGCAATGGTTCCCCCAAAATAGACACAATCTGGCAGCAGTGGTTCCCCCAACATACATATAATCTGGCAGCTGTTCCCCAAAAAACACTTAATCTGGCAGCAGCACATCCCAAAAATGCAGTTAATCTTGCAGCAGTTTCCCCAAAATAGGTGCCCCCAGTATAGGTAACCAGGTCTATGGGTGTCCCCAGTGGTAGTAACCAGGTAAATAAATAAAAAAAAAAACCACAGGTCACAGCTGGGCGCGAAGAGAAAGTTGAGACGCAATACCCAACACTCTGGATGAGCTTAAAGGAAGGTTCAGGGAAACGTGGAAAAAAAATAAAAATCCATATCCACTTACCCGGGGCTTCCTCCAGCCCGTGGCAGGCAGGAGGTGCCCTCGCCGCCGCTCCAGAGGCTTCCGGTCGTCTTCGGTGGCCGACCTGGCCAGGCCGGCTGCCAGGTCGGGTCGGCCACCGAAGACGACCGGAAGCCTCTGGAGCGGCGGCGAGGGCACCTCCTGCCTGCCACGGGCTGGAGGAAGCCCCGGGTAAGTGGATATGGATTTTTATTTTTTTCCACGTTACCCTGAACCTTTCCTTTAAAGTGAATGGGAACTGCATTTTTTTTTTTTTAAAATGAAGCAAATACTGGAGAGGGAAGGCTCTGGGTCATATAGAGCCTCCCATCTCCTCTCTCTGTGCCCTCTATCCTGTGCTGGCTCCCCCCCCCCCCCCCCCCGTTTCAATCCCCCACCAAAAGAGTATTTGGAAGTCTTCGGGAGCTGTGTGCTCCCAAAGACGTGCGGCTCCATTCTGCACAGGCGTGAGCGTGCAAGAAAGCGTGCTTGCGCAGGCACAGTACAGGGCCGCCCTTCTTCAGGAGCACTCTGGCTCCCTGAAGACTTCTGAAGCCTCCTTCGGGCCTGGTAAAGCAGTATTTGACTAAATTAGTCAAATACTGCTACCGGGCGAGCCAGCACTGGAACGAGAGGAGCGGGAAGGCTCTATAGGACCCAGAGCTAATTTTTTGAGATAGTTTTGGGTTTTCATTAGCTGTATGCCAAAATAATCAATATTAAAACACTAAAAGGCTTGAACTACTTCAGATGTGTGTAATGAATCTAAAATATATGAAGGTCTGTTTATCAGTACATTGCAGAAAATAATGAACTTTATCACAATGTGCTACTTTTTTGAGAAGGACCTGTATTTGGATGCATGCCTGGAGATGGGTTTTGTTTTAACTTTTTATTTTTTTAAACCACTATTTATAATCTCAGACAAATAAGAACTTTGCACAAACTATTGATTCGGCAACCTATACAACACGGCATGGAACGCAAAGATATACTGTGTGACATAGATTACTGAATATTTAGAACAAAGCAGAATCCAGCAGTAAGCGCACACAGCTTGGCATAAATCACAGTTATACTTTCATTTCAAGGCCAGGTATGTATAGCTTTATTTCTATAATAACAGCGTGACAGCAACAATAAAGTACAAAGTATCAATACAAATAAAACAACAAGCCCAGAAAGATCTAAAGCATAAAATGCACAACAAGATCATTATATGTGCGTGACAATGTGACCCAGTGTGCCGCCATAGCTTGCTTCAGTGAAAGAAATGCAGCTATTTTCCTTTGTTCTGTAGTTCAAAAAAGGTTTCCTCAATTGTGTCGCAAAAAATTCAAGAATTTGAATTCAAGAATTTCTCTTTTGGCTTGCGTCAATTCTTCTCTACTTTTCTATACCACACTGACTTGGAAATATTGAATCAAATTTTATCACTTCCTAATAGGGCGTTTCATATTTATAGGCTGAAAAATAGAATATAAAGTTATGTAGACTCTGCTTATGTTCCGGATCCTATTGAAATAAAAATGATGTATGACAAATTCTAGGCAAGTTGAATGATATTTGGAGGTTTAACACTTTGAACAGTGATATCATGTTGGGGAAGAAAATGAGATTTCCAGTGTTAAAGGTTTATTATTCTCTAACCAAACAAAACGAAACTTCAAATAATGATTAAATAGGACAGTAAGGTTGATTGTCTCTACATTCATTTCATTTGTAAGATGCTGCTCCTGCTTGCGGCCACTTTGACTTCTCTTCTTTGGTGCTGGGCAACTTTCAACAGGAACGGTTTCCGCTGTTCATCTCTAACTCCCTGAACGTTTTGTTTTTTTCTCAGGGCAATGCCCCTTTCTGCAGTATCATTCACCACTTTAAGAGCATTAGTGAAGATTTGTAATGTTTTCATTGCAACATTTTTTCACATCAAGGATCCCAAATAATTCTAAGAATGTCTTGGTATGGCTAGGATTTTTTTTCCATCTAATTATTTAAAAAACATTTTTATTTGCTTCTGTCTTTAAATTCATGCTGGATAGTGTACTGGTTAAGGGCACCGCCTTTGACATGGGAGACCAGGGTTTGAATCCTGGCTAGGGTCAGTACGTGTTCAGTAGGGAGTTCAAGGCAAGACTCCCTAACACTGCAGGGTGGCCTCTTGAGCGCGTCCCAGTGGCTGCAGCTCTTGAACGCTTTGAGTCCAAGAGGAGAAAAGCGCTATACAAATGTTTTGTTTATTATGAACATCGTTTCCTTCTCAAGCTAAATTCATTCATCCAGGAAAACCAGCTCGCCATTTGTGATGGGTACCAAAGGTGTCTCTTAGCCACTTTTAACACACACTTCTTAACAACTCTATGTGGCTAAGAGTTCAAAAGTTGTAGCAAGAACAAGCAAGAAAAACATTTATTGATCACTTTCACAAAATACTTGATTACCTTTAGTAATCACGTGTAACACTTTCTGAAGCTTTAGTGACAGAAAAGGCTGCTCTGTTGATCTGGGCTACATATCAACAAGGGAAGGTTTTCTGAAATCTCATCAACAATTCCTGCTGCCTGTGCAGTGACTGATTTCTGGAAAGGCCACCAAGGCCCAGGCCTTGGGTTACGGCTTAACATGGAAGAGAGATTGCTGCATATGGAAGAGGCTGCAAATGGAATACATAGGTTGCAAATAAGGAGCAACACATGGAAATGGGGAACTGCTGCCTAATGGACCTGTATGGAACTAAAGGAAACTGCTGTACATAATAAAAGGAATAGGAGGGGGTACTGCATTTGGAAGGGAAGCTGTAAGAAAGTTGGCCTAGGGTCAGAAAAAGTATCAATCCGGCCTTGTGCCTCTTGTGTGTGTTAGATTTGAAGTAACAATACTAGCTACTAGTGTGAGAGTCTGCTGTGGAAAAGTTAAACAAAAAAGTTGGTCAAAGTGTTCAACCCTTATTATTACTCATATTGTCTACAATTTTTCCATACAAGTATTTTAGGCTAGGTTCCACTCGTGCCATTTTCCCTTTAATTTATGCAAGGTAAACTCACATTTGTACGAAAATCAATGATTGTGAATGCTCTAGTTTCCATTTCATGCAAATGTTTGCATTCAATTGCATGCATGAAAAAAAAAACTCACAGCCTGGTCCATATTTTTGCATTCCTTTTTCTGCATATTAGGCGAAAATCACATTCAAATGCGAACTGTTGCATTCATTTTCTTACCAGAAAGAGGAACTTGTCATGTTACTAGGCAGAGCATGTAGATCAGAATCAGAAACTTTATTTCGCCAAGCACGACTGGGTCGTGCCCGGAATTGGGCTTGGCACGTACAGGGTACTGATACACGGTATACAGTAGTTACAGATAGAGGACATGCAGTAGTAACAGAACATTATACAGAAAAAAAAACCAGAACATTATAGAACATGTATGCAGAGGGAGACAATGGCATAAGTTACAATACAATAAAAAAACAACCAAAAAAAAGTACGCTTGAACTATGTGCAAAGTGCCTCAGTGCGTCTTGGTATTATGAGGTGGGGATAGGCATTTCCATGGCGAGAGTTCAGGAGGTTGACAGCAGAGGGAAAGAAACTGTTCTTATGTCTTGTGGTCCTGGTGTAGATGGACCGGAACCGGAGCTTCCGGCTCGAGGGGAGCTGGTTAAAGAAGCGGTAGCCTGGGTGTGAGGGGTCGTTGGCGATCTTTAATGCTCTGGTGTTCAGCCTGGAGTGGTAGAGGAGGTCCAGAGTGGGAAGGGATCTCCCGATGATCCTCTCTGCAGATTTGATGACCCTCTGCAGTTTGAGCTTGTCGCTGGCGGAGGAGCTGGTGTACCAGACCAGGATGGAAGAGCATAGGACGGATTCAATCGTGGCTGAGTAGAAATTTGTCAGCAGTTTTTGGGCCATACCGAACTTTTTCAGTTGGCGGAGAAAGAAAAGTCTCTGTTGGGCTTTCCTCTGTGTTGAGGCAGTGTTGGTGTTCCACCTCAGGTCATTGGAGATAGTTGTGCCCAGTAGGCGGACACTGGGGACTCTTTCCACTTCCATGCCATCTATGTGGATTGGAGGCGGGGTAGAGGCGCGCCTCCTGAAATCAACAATCATCTCCACCGTTTTTGCTGTGTTTAGGACCAAACCGTTCTCTCTGCACCAGCTGCATATGCTTTCGACCTGGTGGCGGTACGCCTTCTCATCGTTTTTGGTGATGAGACCCACAATGGTCGTGTCATCGGCAAATTTGATTACTTTTACCGAGTCCGAAGTGGATTTGCAATTGTTCGTATACAGAGAGAACAGGAACGGCGACAGGACGCAGCCTTGTGGGGCCCCTGTGTTGGTGATCCTAGGTTGTGAGGAGATGGTGCCTAACCTAACGACCTGGGACCTGTTGGTGAGGAAGTCCGTGATCCACAGGCGTAGGGTGGGGTGGACTCCTAGCGCAGCGAGATTGTCCTGAAGTATTTTAGGGCTGATAGTATTGAATGCTGAGCTGAAGTCCAGTAGGAGGATCCTGGCGTAGGAGTCCGGTCTATCCAGGTGATCATAGATGTGCTCCAAGCAGATGTTGATGGCGTCATTTGTGGACCTGTTCGCTCGGTACGCGAACTGGTGCGGGTCCAGCAGTCCCTCAGTAGAGTGCTTAAGGAGAGGTAGCACCATGCTTTCAAAAGCCTTCATGATTACGGATGTAAGTGCCACGGGCCTGAAGTTGTTGAGGTCGAGGATGCCCTGCTTTTTGGGGACAGGGATAATGGTGGACCTCTTGAAGCACGCGGGAACTTTGCCTTCCTGGAGGGACCTCGTGAAGATGGAAGAGAGGGTGGAAGCGAGCTGGCGAGCACAGGTTTTCAGGCAGGCTGGCGACACACCATCCGGACCTGAGGCTTTCCTAGCATTTAGCCTTAGTAAGTGTTTCAGTACATCCGCCTCCCTCACTGATGGTGGGGGTGAGTAAGGGCCTAGGGCTACCGTGGCAGATTGTGCAGGTGGCTGTGGGAGTCCTGCAGGTGCTGGCTGACTCTCGAATCTGCAGTAGAAGTCACTGAGACTCTCGGCAAGCTCAGAGCTCGGTGTGGCATGCTGAGGGGGGGGCTTGTAGTTGGTGGCAGCCTTCAGCCCTTTCCACACGGCTCGTGAGTCATTTGAGGAGAGGTTCTGTTCCAGCTTTTCTGCGTATCCCCTCTTAGGGGACCTCAGTTCTCTGTTTAGGTCGTTTCTTGCCTTCTTGTAATCCACCTGGTTGCCGGACTTATGTGCGGCTTCTTTGTTACGACGTAGTTGTCGTAGTCTTTTTGAGAACCACGGTTTATCATTTGGATACAGTTTGAAGGTTTTTGTTGGGATACAGGAGTCCTCACAGAAGCTAATGTACGAGGATACATTGTCTGCCCACTCGTCCAGGTTAGGCGATTCCAGAGCCTTCCAGTCTGTGCAGTCAAGGCAGGCCTGAAGTTGAAGTTTAGCCTCACTTGACCACACTTTGGAGGACTTGGTGACAGGTTTTGAGGTTTCCAGGCGCCTTTTATAAGTAGGTACCAGGTGGATGATGCAGTGGTCAGATGAGCCCAGGGCTGCCCACGGTGTCGCTTTGTATGCATCCTTCAGGGCCGTGTAGCAATGGTCGAGGGTGTTGGCACTCCTGGTGGGGTAGGTGATGTGCTGATGGAAGCGGGGCAGCTCTTTGCGGAGGTTTGCCTTGTTAAAATCCCCCAAGATAATGAACAGCGAGTCCGGGAGGGCCGTCTCCCACTGCATGATGGTATCACTGAGATCACGCAGGGCAGCATTTACCTCTGCATCAGGAGGGATATACACACCCACGAGGACGTAGGAGGAGAACTCCCTGGGCGAGTAGGTTGGCCTGCAATTGATGAGGAGGAGTTCCAGTTCTGGTGTGCATTTCTTGGCCAGTACAGAGGTGTTTGAGCACCAGGCGGAGCTGACGTAGAAGCAGATGCCACCCCCTTTCTTTTTCCGGGAGAGGGTGCTGTCCCGGTCTGCTCGGATGAGGCTGAAACCTGGGAGCTGGAGGGCACTCTCAGGGATGTCGTCATGGAGCCACGTTTCAGTAAAGCAAAAGACTGGGGTGTTGTTACCGAGTTCCCTCTTGTCGCTGAGGAGTCTCTAGCTTGTTGGGGAGGGAGCGGACGTTAGCGAGGAGGACCACAGGGATGGCTGACCGCAGGCCCCTCCTCTTCAGCCTCGCCCGGACGCCTGATCGACAGCCCCTGCGGCGCTGGCTAAAGGGAGGCCAGGGCGCAGAAGCAGTAATTTCCTGGACGTGGCTCCAAAGAGTTGTACAGGAGCCCATCCTCCGGGTGTGCGGCTGTGATATGTTCCCATTTCAGGAGCTGTGCTCTGGAGTAGGTGGTACGAGGGGGGAGTGGTGGCATTTGGGGCATGTATGGTAAGCAAAAACTTGTGCAGGCGAGTGCAATAACAGTCTATCAGCAGTGTGACACAGATGTAAGAGGCGAGTGCAATAACAGTCCATCCGCAGTGTGACACAGATGTAAGGGGCATGTGCAATAACAGTCCATCCGCAGTGTGACACAGATGTAAGAGGCATGTGCAATAACAGTCCATCAGCAGTGTGACACAGATGTAAGGGGCATGTGCAATAACAGTCCATCAGCAGCGTGACACAGATGTAAGAGGCATGTGCAATAACAGTCCATCCGCAGTGCGACCCAGATGTAAGGGGCGTGTGCAATAACAGTCCATCCGCAGTGCGACACAGATGTACGGGGCATGTGCAATAACAGTCCATCCGCAGTGCGACACAGATGTAAGGGGCATGTGCAAATAACCGTCCAACAGCAGTGTGACACAGATGTAAGAGGCATGTGCAATAACAGTCCATCCGCAGTGTGACACAGATGTAAGGGGCATGTGCAATAACAGTCCATCCGCAGTGCGACCCAGATGTAAGGGGCGTATGCAATAACAGTCCATCCGCAGTGCGACACAGATGTAAGGGGCATGTGCAATAACAGTCCATCAGCAGTGTGACACAGATGTAAGGGGCATGTGCAATAACAGTCCATCCGCAGTGTGACACAGATGTAAGGGGCATGTGCAAATAACAGTCCATCCGCAGTGTGACACAGATGTAAGGGGCATGTGTAGTAACAGTCCATCAGCAGTGCGACACAAATGTACGAGGAAAGTGCAATAACGGTCCTTCAGAAGCAGTGTGACACAGGCGTAAGAGGCGAGTGCAATAACAAGTCCATCCGCCGTGCGACGCAGATGTGGAGGCGAGTGCAATAACAGTCTATTAGCAGCAGTGTGACCCAGATGTAGGAGGCATGTGCAACAACAGCCCAACCGCAGAGTGCCCCGGGTGCAAGGAATGCGCACTAGATAACATGTGCAACACAGTCACTCATCAGTGGGACACCCTCGCACGCGTACCTAAAACAAACAACAGCCCAACAACAACCCATTCAGCAGTGCAGCACAATCCAATCCATAAACTGGCAGCAGTGCACCTTAGATGCCCACAGCAGTGCAAAAGGCATTGATAGGTGCACTCGGCTGATCCCAGTGCTGAACCGGCCCCAGTACCCAGCAGTTCCAACAGAGGCCCCCGGAATGTGTGGCGGGGCCCCGAACCAGAAGTCTCACCTGGTGGCAGGAGTCTTGGTGCAGTGGAAAGTCGGATCCGCTGTGAGAGGTAGCCTCCTGATATGTTTCAGCTACCTTGGAAGTGCAGGAGGCGGTGGGCCGCAAGTACAGCCGGCTGAGGAGCGGTCCTGGACTAGAGCACTGCGTCCGGGCTGGAGGTACGTGGCCAGCTGCGGAGGGGCATCCGTGGAGCTGCAGACCGGGAGGCTGACTGGCAGCGGGGACTGTGCTCTGCAGAGGAAGCCCCGGAGCTGTGGATCTGGCAGAGGCAGGGCTCGTGCCCTGCTAGTGGGGAGGTGAGCTTGGGCTGATGCGGATAAGCCTGGGCTGGATGTGGATGGTGAGCACTGAGCCTTGTTGTGCGGGTCTTGGGGGGCACCGGGCGAGGGAGCAGATCCGCGGTGCTGGCAGGGGAGAGACTCACGTGCCCGGGTCGCTCCACGTGGGTGGCCTTCCTCTTGTTCTTGGGCTGGTGCGGGTGAGCCTGAGCTGGTGCACGGCCGTGGATGGTGAGCGCCAGCAGATGCGGGCATCCCACATGAGCCTCTTCGTGCGGGTCCTGGGGGGCACCGGGCGAGGGAGCAGATCCGCGGTGCTGCAGGGGAAAAAAAGCACACGTGCTCGGGTCGCTCCACGTGGATGGCCTTTCTGTGTTCCGAGCCGGCCTCGAGCGCTGGGCTGCACGCTGGGGAAAAATTAATTCCACACCTCACTAAACTAACTGACTGACTAAACAAGAAAACACGAAAAGAGGGAGGGAGAAAACAGGGTAAAAAACAGAAAAAACAGAAATGTATAAGAGCCCTATGTGCCGTGGCAGCCTATCCAGCGCCATCTTGGTTTCATTTCAAAAAATTGCATGAATACGCATGTAAAATACCATGCAGTGTTCTTATTTTCAGAAAAATGGCATGAGATTTTTTCATAGCGGGGAGCGGCACGAGGCGTGGCCAGGGGAGGGAGCTTGCCCAATGGCAGCTCAGGAAACCCTGTAAGAATGCCACAGCAGGCGTTTTAAACAGGAAATTCCTCTCCCATCTGTTTACCTCAGAGTTTACCTCAGAGTTGGCGACAAATCTTGTCGCTAAAGTCGGGGGACTATAGTGATGGAGGGACAGAGAGAGCGGCAGTTAGGGGACACAGAGCCATGTCATTAGGCAGAGAATATGGCTCATTGTACACCTTCCCCCTCCCCTCCCCCCCCCCTCCCCCCCCCCCCCCCCCCCCCCTCCGAAGATCGACCTCAGATTCTCTTTAACATGGGTGCTGTTGTCAAGTAGATTTTTTTTTAAATATTCATAATCGAGGTCCCATGTCCATGCGCCTGTTTATACAATGCATGACCAAGCCTGCCAAAGTAAACTTCCGATATATAGGAAACTACTTGGCCAGGTACCATGAAGTTTGCTATAAGGGGATTTCACTGTAATAACATTCTCCATAACATGCTGGCTTACACAGTGCTATATTAACAGGCATTAATAAACACAGTAGGTGGTCTCAAGGTCAATGATAAATCTATATAATACTCAGTTGTCTTAATGACTACTTTTAATGAGTTAACTTATAAAAACTGTTATCAGCTCCTGCTAGTGTTATTCATGGAATAGTAATATAACACAAATCACTGAGATACAGACAATTAAAAGGAACAGCAAAGGTTGGATTAACATTTGTTTAATAAGATAGTCTATCACATGGTATTTTTCCTTTCATTGTTTTTTGCAAACTGGGATGAACAGCCCATAGTGTGATGCTACTGAATTTGAATAGGCATTAGATTCTGTATGAAAAGAAATCCATTTCATGTTGTAGGCTTAAATTTATACTTCTCATCCTGATTTCTTTGCAAGCTAGGTTTATTGGCAAAGAGCCGATTTTGTGCAGAGCTGCTATCAGAAAACATATCGCAGGCCCTGTACATTAGTTGTGGCCAAAATTATTAGCCGCCCTTATGAAATTAGACAGCGGTCTTAAAAAAACATGTTTGTTTATTATAGTTTAGTTGTTTCCAAAATAACAATGTCTACTAAGTTTAATTAGGATATTTTATTGATAGAGTTGAAACAAGAAAGGGCAATAATGAGACATCCAAAATTATTAGCCCCCTGGCCAGTGATAGTCAATAGTGTACCCTTTCTGAGCCACAACTGACAACAAACTCTTAGAGTAGTTCTTCAGTAGGTTGGTACAGGTCTCCTGAGCGATTTTGGCCCACTCTTCAATTGTAGACCCTTCTAGCTGGTCCAAATTGCATGGTTCCCGAGCAAGGACATTCACTTTAAGCACCTGCCTCATATTTACAATAGGATTAAGATCTGGGCTCTGCACGGGCCACTCCTGGACCTTGGTTTTGGTATGCCTGAGAAACTGTTGGATTAATTTCGATGTATGCTATGGGTCATTGTCTTATTGGAAGATCCAGCACCCGAACAAGGTTTCCAGTGCCTGAGCCTGCAAAATATCCCCACAGTATGATGCTCCCACCACCATGTTTAACTGTGGGAACTGTGTCCCTAGGGTTGAAGGCCTTTCCCTTTCTTCTCCAAACATAAGCAACACCCATGTAACCAAACAGTTCCAGTTTAGTCTCATCAGGCCGAAGTACAACTTTCAAAACTCATCTTTACCTTTCAAATGTTCACGTGCAAACCTCAGTTGGGCTGTGATGTGCCACTCTTTGAGTAAAGGGGTTCTTCTGGGATGATGACCCTGAAGCCCACCACAATGAAGAATCCTCACAATTGCGTTTCTTGAAACTTCAAATCCTAGAAGAGGCCAGGTCAGCAACAGTCATCTTGGTAGATGTCCGGGGCTTCTTTCTGACACCTCTATTTTCCTCTCCTAGAATCTTGCGCTTATGACAGCATCTGTTTGTTTTCTTACAGAATTTGTCTCCTTGTACTTGGCAGTTATGCAACATTTCAGCAGTTCTAGACACTGAAAATTGCTTGGAAATGGCATTGTAGTCTTCCCCCTTATCATGAATCCAGACTGTTTTACTTCGTCTTTGGCATGATGAGATACCGTTCCTCTCATGTGTTCATGTGCCCTGTTCCTTGGAGTGTTTTTATGCTAACTGAATGTTGGTAGGAAGCCAAATGACTGCGCAGGTGTGGTTTCAGATCTGATTGGTTGATTACTGTAGGTGTGTTTTGAAAGATGTCACGTTCACATGGGGATAATGCTTTTGACCACCTAATTTTTATTGTATTTGATATAAAGAAAACCTAGAATGTTTTATATTACAAAATTTACTAAAAGCTACTTAATAGCACTTGTGAATATTTGATTGTATCAAGTTTCATCAATGCTGCAAACATTGGGAATGAAAATGTTCCACAATTCCTGGCGAGCTAATAATTTTGGCCTCAACTGTGTACACTCCAGGGCCCCCCATACAAGGTAAAATCCTAGGCCTTCCTACTTTGGTCCTCGCAGTCTAGTATTGCCAGTGTCAGCTGATGGCAGCTGTGGATCTGTGCCTCTTTACTGCACAATGTTGGGTTAAGTTTGGAGAGTGAAGAAAGAAAACATAACTTCTTTCTGCACTATTTATAATTCCCACTGGAGAAAGGTATTCTTTACCTACAGTAAACATCGACTTACTGTGTCTGCAACTGTGTGACATTGCAGTGTGAAGAATTGTAGTTTAGATCCACTTTAAAGTATAACTTTCACTTAACAAAAAGTCAGTAGGTATACTAGTATCGGTATCTGCTACTTTGCAATGCCCCTTCTAGTTTCACTCTCAGATATGATTGTCATTCTTCTATGGACAGCCTTTGTTTACAAAACTTTTTTCCACCTGTGGCCCCACTTATGATTAAGAAGGGCATCCGCACACCAACGCTGCTCTTCATACAAACAAATCCTTCCAGTACTCCAGCTATAAAATCCCCTCTGGGTTCTGGCAGGAGGTCACCATATCCTAGCACAGAGACGGCCTTCTAAAGTCCCTTCTTGGCTAGAATTGGTGCATTGTCCTTGGGGCTCTTAACCACTTTACCTCCGCCCGTACGAATTTCTCCGTCCCTTTTTCCATCCTGTAACCCCCAGGGACGGAGAAATCCGTACTTTCCACGCTCCCGCCGCTGCCCGTGCTCCCGCTCGCTCTAGCGCGCACTCCCACGGGTAAACACGCTGCCTGCCGCTCACCCCGAGATCAATGAAAATCCATTCCCGTTCGTTGATCTAAGCCCCGCAATGATCCGCTGCTTCTCGCTAAGCAGCGCGATCATTGTGAAAAAAAACCCGTTCTCAGCCTCCTAGTACTTCCTCCAAGCGTCCGGAAGGACGCTTGGAGGTCGCATTGAAGAAAAAGTTACTGTGGCCATCTTGTGGCCATCTTGTGGCCAAATAGTAAATCTACACCCTAAAACATTTTTCACATACAATTACATTACTTATACACAAAAAATTAACTCATTACCTCCCACACTACCCATTTTTTTTTGGGGGGGGGGGGGATTATTTTTTTTTCAAAAAAATGTACAATTAAAAAAAATACATAAATAGTTACCTTAGGGACTGAACTTTTGAAATATTTATGCCAGGAGGAGTAATTAGGGATGGACGCAAAACTGAAAAAAATGCACCTTTATTTCCAAATAAAATATTGGCGCCAAACATTGTGATAGGGACATAATTTAAACGGTTTTATAACCGGGACAAATGGGGAAATTTCATGGGTTTTATTTACAGTAGCATGCATTATTTAAAAACTATAATGGCCGAAAACTGAAAAATAATAATAGTTTTCCCACATTTTTCCTATTTTCCCATTAAAACATATTTAGAACAAAATCATTCTTGGCATAATGCCCCACCTAAAGAAAGCCTAATTGGTTGCGGAAAAAACAAGATATAGTTCATTTAATTGTGATAAGTAATGATAGTTATAGACGAATGAATGGAAGGAGCGCTGAAAGGTGAAAATTGCTCTGGTGCTCAAGGGGTAAAACCCCTCAGTGGTGAAGTGGTTAATTCAGTGTTAGGGCTGACATGAATAATCTTTCCAGATGATAATGTAGGATCCGACTCACTTTCCGCAGCAGATGTATAGCTACAGCTGCCAGGAAGGTCCATCCTATCAGGGCAGCTCACAGGTGTGGTGTTTGCTTAAAGTGGACCCAAATAAAAAATACAAGATTTCAGAAATAAAATATATTTTCTAAATTATCATAAATGGCAGCCTTTTTTCAGCTGCATGATGACAAATGTAAAATATTTTACATTTGTTGGAGGAACCCCTCCCTTCCTTTCATATTGCCGGGACAGAATCCCGCAGACTGGTGGAGTAGGAGGTGTCTGGCAAAGGAGGAATTGCTAATGGCTGCCACCTGTATAACCCTAGTTATGGAAAGAGAAGGGTGAAAAGCATGCACTGAAATGCTCATAGGCTTGAAGGAGTGTTTATTTATCTTTGTATGTCTCAGAGTGGTGCAACTAAATATTTTGAATTAAAAAAAATGTTTGGTTTGGGTCCGCTTTAAAGGACCACTATCATGTAAAAGTAGGCAGTTAAAATCTGACAGGTTTTTTACCAGTCCATCTCCTCATGGGGGATTTTCAAGGTTTTCTTTGTTTTCAGCAGCATTTCATGAACAGCAGTTGCAAAGTCTGACAAAATAGTGTGCAAGTGAGTAGGGAGGCTGGCTGGTATCTCACTATTTTGGCAGTTAAACTGCTGTTCGTGAAATGCTGTTGCAAACAAAGCAAACTCTGAAAATCCCCCTTGAGGAGATGGACTGGCCCAAAAACCTGTCGGTTCTGTCAGATTTTTTTTGCAATTGTGGTCCTTTAAAGGGCATGCACGATTAAAATCCTTTTATTTGGCGATAAAATCATCCAAATCCTCCAGGAAATGAGCCTTTTCACTGTGTTTATCTTGCCGTGCTAGAGAGAAGACTGGTTAGCTTCAGGTAAAGTCAAGATGCCTCTCGTGTTCTGTGAGAAATGAGCCAGCACTTATTTTGCTATTCTGTATATGAGCTATCTTTACCCATTTCACAACAAACTACTTGCCAGATTACTGCTAAAGCTTTTGGAATGATTGGTGTGGAGGATGTCATTATTGAGTACTTAATGTTGCTTATAGTTGTTCTATATCCTAAGGGATACACACTGACTGTTGTAGTGGAATCAAATCTGTCATTTTGACCTTGACATGACAGGGAGTTTGTCAAAATATTCATTCTGCTCAATAAAGTGCTGGAGGATACTCCCTCTGTGGGGTGAAGGAATAACCATAAAACTCAGTGAGCGTTAGTTTCCTGTAGGCAGAGGGCATGTGAATGAATTAGGATATTAATACTGCATAGGTCCATCATATGGCTGCTCCAGTTTGTCATTGTTGTAAACGTAAAACGACACATTTGCAAACTCCCATAGCAAAGCTGCAATATATATTAAAGTTCAACAACAATTACAATTTTTTTTTTGATCGTGCAGAATGTGAATCAGCTGTCTGTTGTGATCTTTTCAAATGGAATGGTATTCTCAGTACTGCACTAAAAAGATGTCCTAAATTAAAGAATCAAAACAGGAGCACATAGGCTCTCCTGTGACTTGTGAACTGATGGTAGTTATTAAGTTTGATCTGTTCATCAATGTGCATGCTTCCTCAGCTGCAATGTCAGGCCTATGGAGGATGGTGCAGTGTAATAACCAGGGCTGTGGAGTCGGTACAAAAATCCACCGACTCCGACTCCTCAGTTTAGGATTCCACCGACTCCTCGACTCCGACTCCTCTAATTTGCATATTACAATCTTGTTGATTGAAAGTATGTAATATGAAATTCGTCTCTTAACTGCCAACGCTTATGAATTTTAAAAGACTACTGAAGTGAGAAGGATGTGGAGACTGCCATATTTATTCCCCTTAGTCATAGACTAAAACTAGTCCTTGGTAAGAGTACTTGTAAAAGGTACAGACCGGAACAAAGAACTTCTATCAGGCCCTAGGCAATGTAACTGTGGGTACATGTAAGAGTGATGTGCAGGTACTCTGCAGGGGAATAAGGAGATTCTTCCTCTATTACACATTCTTCATGCACAATCTGAACCAGGTTTATGGGTGATAGAAAACACCTCTGTGTTCAATGTGCACAACGTTCTCAGTGGATTCCCTGCAGCTCTGTGGAGAGTGCATATGTAGCATATAGTACTACTGTGTAACAAAGTAAACCTGAGACAGATAAAATTAAAATTTTATACATACCTGGGGCTTCCTCCAGCCCCTTTCAGGCTAATCAGTCCCTCGCTGTCCTTCTCCGCCACCTGGATCTTCTGCTAGGAGTCCAGGTACTTGAGCCAGTCTGGCGTAGTGCGCATGCACACACTCCGCCGCCAGGAGCGTACTACACCTGCGCAGCACTGTTGCTCAGGTGCAGAACGCTCCTGACTGTGGAAGCGGCATGCAGCCAGACTGCGCTGACAGGCTGAATTACCAGGACTCATAGCAGAAGATCCAGGTGGTGGAGGTGGACAGCGAGCGACTGATTAGCCTGAAGGGGGCTGGAAGAAGCCCCAGGTATGTATAAAACGTTTCTTTTCATCCCTCTCAGGTACCATTTAATTCATAGTCACCAAACCAAATGTTATAATATCAAATTATTTGATTTCATGAGCAAAGAGAGTGCATACTTTTACATTTACAAAAATCAGAATCAATGCAGAATTATTTCCATCTCACTGACCATCTCTATTAGTGACACGGCTACACATCAGGCTTTATTCTTACAGCATAGATGTTATTTAGTATATATGTTACGGCCAGAACCCGAAGTTTGGCCAGAACTAGAAGTGGCCGGCCACTTCGGGTTCTGGCCGGCCAATGTGCGAACTGGCCGCTGCGCTGCGGCCAATGTGAGAAATGCAACAATTCCTGTAAGGTTAATGTTATGTTGTGACCGCAGCGCAGCGGGCAAATGTATCACATCTTACTTTATTCAATGAAATTAAGCCGCCCGGCTTTTTCTCTGCCTCTCTCTCCTCCCCCCCGCCTCTCTCTCCTCCTCCCCCCGCCTCTCTCGCTCTCCTATGGACAGCTGGCGTGGACACGCGTGTCCCCTCCAGAGTCGTTCGTCGCGGCAGGGAAGCCTGCCGTTCTTGCAGAGCGGGTGCTGGCAGAAGCAATGTCTGCAGCCTCCCCGCTCTGCTCTCCTGCCGCGACGAACGACTCCCGGGGACACGCGTGTCCCCCGCCCGCTGCCCATAAGAGAAGGGGAGAGAGAGGCGGGGGGGGGGGGGAGGAGAGAGAGGCAGAGAAAAAGCCGGGCGGCTTAATTTCATTGAATAAAGTAAGATGTGATACATTTGCCCGCTGCGCTGCGGCCACAACATAACATTAACCTTACAGGAATTGTTGCATTTCTCACATTGGCCGCAGCGCAGCGGCCAGTTCGCACATTGGCCGGCCAGAACCCGAAGTGGCCGGCCACTTCTAGTTCTGGCCAAACTTCGGGTTCTGGCCGTAACATATATAAGAGATTCCTGTGTACACATCTTATACAGTCAAAATCAGATATGTATATCTGACTTAAAAAATACGGGGACTGCTTTATTGAAGCAGCACAAGTAACTAATTTTGATTGGTTTATTTTAATTTTTGTGCACTAAGCACAGCTATTACTGTATGTATAAATTATTTATGATGACTATCTGAGAAATAGAACATTTTATCATATTTTCTATTTTAATTACAGTTTAAATTCATTAGGAGTCGGAGTTGGTGCATTTTTTCGCCCGACTCCGGCTCCAGGCACCCAAAATTACTCCGACTCCACAGCCCTGGTAATAACTGCTAGCTAGTAGGTTCTTATAGGTTTTATGGGGGGCTTAGTGATTGGAGCCAAAATTGCCAGTGGGGAGTTTATGTGGATTCTGGGGAAAAGGACCAATGTGAAAGAAGAGCCAATGCCAGAAACAGCCACTTGTTTCAGTGAACTACCTTTATTAGAAACGGAATACAGTCTCTAAAACCCCCGTAAATAGAAGGGAACGATGGGACATAGTCCAGCAGCTGTTTAACGCCCTATGATGTCCACTGCTGGCTCAGCTTTGGCATGGCTTCATGTTCTGGATCTCCCATGTGGAAGGCTAAGCATGGAGGCTACAGCCATCTTGCAACACAGGAGACAACCTTTAATGAAACTGAAACATCCTCTCCTCTTGTAGCCAGCTGCTTTAATCAGCCAGTGGAGTTGAGATAAATAAAAATAAAAAATACACGTTTAACTGGAATAACTCTCTGGCGCTAAACACAAATCAGTTATTATAATTGTCACCAAATTTTTTGTATCATTCCTGGTCCACCTCAGTCTATTTTCACACTTTATTCCTTATGAACTTTTTTGTTCACCACCCAAGTGCTCCTAGGACATTCACATAACCTGCTGGATATATCAAGTAGGGTTGCAACGGTATGAAAATCCACGGTATGATAACCGTCAAAAAAAATACCACGGTATGACGGTATTACGGTATACGGTATTACGCAATTATTCTCATTACAATTACCCTTATAAAATGAGAAAAGGTCAAAGTTGAACAAACTTCTTTGTTAAACCCTTAAGGGTTAATGTCCTCCTGTCATGCTTGAAATATTTACTCTTCTAAATGTCAAAAAAAACAACAACAATACCAAAAGTAAATCTCAATCCAAAATTGCCAACAGAGCAATTTTTATATTTTGTGGGCGGTCATTCTCCCCGTGTCACATGACTGCCTATGGCAGAGAGGGCAGATAATAAGGCCATTGGAAAGCACAGTAGGTTAACATGTCCTGCTTCCATGAATCAGGAAGTAGAAACTGTGCAGATTTATTTTAGGATTTGTATCAGCTGTAACAAAGAGAGAAATTGCTGTTGCATATCTTTTTGAGCAGAGGGGAGACCTTTTGAGTTCAGGTTTCCTTTAAAAATGCTGGTGGTACACTTTACTATACACATTAAAGTGTACCAGAGATGAAGCATAGTGAAAGTTTTATATATACCTGGGGCTTCCTCCAGCCCCATCATGCGCACGGATCCCTCCCACGCCGCCATCCTCAGCCTTTTCTTTCGCTGGTATTGAGTCCGGTAACTTGAGCCAGTCGCGGCCAGTCTGAGCATGCGCAGTGCGTTCTCTACAGTGGAGAATAATATATGCAGGCGTAGTGCTATTTCTGGCCGCGACTGGCTGAAGTTACGGGACTTCGTACCAGCGATAGAAAAGGCTGAGGATGGCGGCGTGGGAGGGATCTGTGTGCATGATGGGGCTGGAGGAAGCCCCAGGTATGTATAAAACTTTCACTATGCTGTGTCTCTGGTTTCCTTTAAAGGATACCAGAGCTGAAAAATATAATGCAAATGGGGGGACATGTATTAAGTGCAGTCCTGGGCTGAGCTGCAGCAGAGGTAGGGGAACAGAGGAGAACAGGGGGGGGGGGGAGCGGTGGGCACGAGGACTCATCATGACACATCACACAGACACACATCCATCAGGCAGACATCACACACACATACGTCAGGCAGACAAAAAATAAAAAATACATACATCACACAGACACATCCATCAGGCAGACATACATCCATCAGGCAGACATACATCCATCGCACACGCAGACATCACACACACATATACATCAGGCAGACACACATCCATCTGACAGACACATCACACACACATGCCATAAATATACACACTGGCTGCATTTAAATACTGCACCTCTCCCACAGCAGCACTGCTAGTTATCTGCCATCATAGCTTCAACTCCACGTGCAGTGTGTCTTTCTCTCTCTCCTTCTCCCGGGCGGGCGGCAGTGTTCATTTTCATGGGGGAGGAGCGCTGGCCATTCCTTTGAACACTGATCTGTATCAGTGTTAAGCTCAACTCTGCAGACGGGGGAGGAAGGAGACTGCGTGCATTGAGCAGGAGGGAGCACGGGCTGTAGCCTTTTCTCATTTAGTGTAGTTATTTTGAAAGGAATCACCTGGTGTCTCCCCCTCTGCTCTTGTGGTACAGTCCACAATTAAAAATAACACAAGCAGATACATTGCCGGGGAAAAAGATCTGTGCGCTCCAGCCGTGGCCGCGTCATCATTACAGGACGCGCTTCACCACCCAGCTCCTGCACTCATGTCGGCAAGCCTCCCGCAATCGGGAACTAGCTTTGGGAGCTTGCCTTCCTAATTTGGAGGGAGACGGAGAGCAGGACAATGCCGGAGCGGTGGATGCGGAAATGCAGCCTAAACCGGTATTTCCTAAAAGTGCACGGTACGGTTACCATGCATTGTAAAACCGCGATAAACCGTAATACCGGTAAATCGCGGCAACCCTAATATCAAGAAATCCAAATGGCGTAATACCACTTAAACTGTGTAACAAATGTCCTTTAAAGGGAAACTCTGACCAAGAATTGAACTTTATCCCAATCAGTAGCTGGTACCCCCTTTTACATGAGAAATCTATTCCTGTGCACAAACAGACCATCAGGGGGCACTGTATGGCTGATATTGTGGTGAAACCCCCTCCCACAAGAAACTCTGAACAACTGCCAAAAAAGCATGCAGCAGCTACATCACCTGCCAACAGTAAAAATGTCACCATGTAATAAATGTCAGAATGTAAATCGGGGATTTAAATGATTTTACCATGGGCAAACACTGACTAAATCATTTATACATAATTATTGTAAAAATGAAGCACTTTTTTATTACATTATTTTCACTGGAGTTCCTCTTTAATTGGCAGGCCTCCATATGTGCACCACCACCGGGCTTCCACCCACCATGCGGCACACACTCCCACCAGAATGCTGCTTACCAGTTTCTATGCCACTTCCAAATTAACTACATTGGGAATACTAGAGCTGTGGAGTTGGAGTAATTTTTTGGGTACCTGTAGTCAGAGTCGGGTTTCATTAAACTGAGGAGTAGGAGTCGGATGATTTTTGTACTGACTCCACAGCCCTGGGAAGTACGCTTAGGGCCCTTTTACAATTAATGCTTTGATATGCGAAAATCAGTTGTCTTTAGGTTATAACTGAGAGCAACTGATTAAGTGTAAAAGGACCCTTATGTTCCAATACCTCCCTCTGCTCCAGTAAAACCTCTTACAAGCAAGTTCCTAAGGAATTACATTAAAAATATGAGTAATCCTGCAGACTTTTTTTTTTCCTTTTTTAATAATTTTTTTTCTCATTATCTGCTCTTAGGTGATAAGATTTGTTACCTTCACCTGGTTCACAGTACACCAAGGGGTGATTGGTGATAGGTTAACAAGTTAATATCTGTCTATCATATCAGTAGGGTATCAAAAAGTGTGCTATGTATTGGTGCTCTTCCGCCCAACCATGCACATTTTTTATACCCTTTTGACCTGAAGAAGTGGGGTATCTCTCCCCTGCTCTGTTTTGCCAGGAAAACTTTTATGGATTTAATTTGCTTATCAGTGAGATTTACTATATTCCTGACAAGGTACTGACAAGACAGAAGCTGTCACTTCCATGCCCGAAAATTAACTTTCAGGCAGCAAAATAAATCAGGTAAAACAGCCTGGTTATGAATATGTTTTGCCCTCTACATACACCTGTTTATCTCATCATGTCACATGTTGCCTCGAGTACTCTTTAACGTCTAGTGCATCTCTGAAGTAAGCTTGGTTTCTTACCCTTGTAAATGGTTTGAAAGCGGACCCAAACCAAACATTTTTTTAATTCAAAATATTTAGTTGCACCACTCTGACACATACAAAGATAAATATACACTCCTTTAAGCCTATGAGCATTTCGGTGCATGCTTTTCACCCTTCTCTTTTCATAACTAGGGTTATACAGGTGGCAGCCATTACTTTTGAGCTTTGTAGGAGGTTTTAGATCATGAGTGTGTTTGTCATCAGCTACCCTCCCTCTTCCCGTCCCCTCTCAGTGAAAGAAGACTGAGAGGGGCGGGGGGAGGCGGCGATCAGCGCAGAGGGACGTGAGTAGAGAGCTATAGCCCAAAGCTCTGCTTCTACACGGAAGTGCTCCCCACAACGTGCCCCCGTGAGTTTGGGGTGATTTATTGAGTGCCGTGAAGATGCAGCACATCAGTCAGGGCATTGATGTTAGAGGTTTTAAAAATAAAAATATGTATTTTGCGAGACTTCAGTCTCTCTAAGTGTTTTATCACATTAAGGGCACCTCCTCCCTACCCATAGATTGCAGTAAAAACTCCGCTGTAACCTTTTTCCCAACATGTCCAAACATTTTTTATTCTTTGCAGATAAGCTGTAAACATTCTTTGTTGTCTTACCGAATTTGATTATGGGAATGAATCTTTTACTATCTCGCATAAACCATCATTTTTTTTTCACCAGTGCTTCCAGCGACTGATATTTTCAGAATGTTTCCTCTTTATCTGTCATTTTATGCCCATCATAGAAATTTATGCTTATGGAGTGGGCAGAGTGTATTAAGTTGTGAGGGGCGTAGCAGCTGGAAAAAGTTTTTCAATCTATTCAATTATACCTCTGGGGGCTTCTTCAGTGGTGTCTGCAGGCACCGACGCTTTTCACGGCAATACCAAGATCACCCGCTTTTAATTTGGGTATTTTTTTGTCAGAGATCTTTCATAAAGTATGTTCATCACCTGTCTTCTTTTGTTTAATCTGCAAAAGCAGAACATGTTATGCTGGTAATTGAGTCATAAAAAGGCTCCACGGCATTGTCATGGCGAAAACATGGAAATTAACATTTTTTATTTTATTTTTATGCAGAAAATAAAACTTACTGGAAATTAAAACACTTTTATAAAAAAAAAAGTAAAACCAATATTGCTGGGGAAGCTGATTCTTCTCTATAGTAGGTCATAAATGTTCAGGTTAGTGATATGTACTGAAGCATTTAAAGATTAGGGAAACGAATTGATGTAGAAAGTCAGAGTACGAACCATCTGCTTCAGAAAGAAGAAGCGTCTCAGAAGTGTTACAATATTTATCCAGGTTTAGCACCTTTCCCCACATTTGCAGTCTGTTGAGATCCAAGAACAATAATAAACAAACAGACGTTTGGTGTTGCTCCGATTTTCAGATAAGTATACAGTAGTTTTAGCCAAACAGAATTGTAAAAAGACAGACGTTCTGTGTTTTGTGTCAAACAGTGGAGGCAGTGTGGATATAAGTGGTCTTGAACTATAGTTATATGAGCAGAATCACAGACTCAGTGATGGTTGGTTCACATTTCAGCTGAGGCATTAGTGCATTCACCGAGTATAAATACTGTATGCTGTACCTGCTCTGGCAGTCCATTTGACGTATTCACATGCACTTCAGATTGGATGCATGTCTACTTAAGGGCAGTTGTCACAAAAGCAAGTTAAAAAACCCATGGTGTGTGCCCAGCATTAACTTGCTTTTGTGACAATTGCCCTTTTGAGTGACCCTTTATGGGTAGTACAATGATTACTTGTACCAATATACTGTATAGTCTTGATTTTAAAACCTAATACCGTACACCCCATTCATATGGCATGCTTTATTTTTTAAATGCTTTGTGCATAAGGACATGGAGTTGACAGCTCATGTGAATCAAAGGTCTTGCTCACATCTAGTTTTTTGTTCGCGGGATAAAATCTTGCGACTTGCTATTTTTTTAAAAAAAATGTTGTTGTTGCATGCAGGTTCTAAATTCAAATGTGCCGCCACACATGTATTTAACGCTTACAAGATGGCAAAAAAAAAGTGATAGACGTGAATGTAACCTCAGTGGTTTCAGGTATCACCTTGGTTTTACTCTTCTTTTAGCAATACAAGAGTTACATTATGGATAGGCAGTTTATTTCCTCCTAATCTTTGACGTGCCATATTATTGGTGTACAGTTGCTGTTTGGCCATTGGTAAAGAAGGGAAATAAATCAGAACTAGGAATATATAACCACTTGTAAGCTGTTTAAATTAAAAGTATTGAGGAACACTGAACAGAATTTTACCACCGAATAATCTCATTTCAGATAACCAACATTGCTTGACTAAAGAGTGGTTTTCCTGACCACCATGCTCAGGTTTCCTAAAATGTGAATTCGGATTTAGTTATTTGGAAAGCAGTAGACACAATGTACGTGACCCTTGCTTTTGATGTGGTGACATAACGGCCTGGTGCAGAAGCTGAGGATGTAGGAACAAGAGGGGTAGCGGGAAAAGGGGTGGGCATGGGGGTCGCCCCTCCCTCACCTGGGCCCCCCCTCCATCCCTGCTCCCCCTCCAGCTATATGCGGCAAAAGTAAGAGCGAGAGGGCATAGCCGGCCTTTAACCTGTGCGACCAGAGCGGTCACACAGGGCGCCGGCTTCCAAGGGGGCACCTAATAGCTGGTTACCTATACTCAGAGCGCCTACACCTGATTTCCTATACTGTGGGCACCTACAGCTGGCTACCTTTACTGGGGGCACCAACACATGGCTACCTATACTGGAAGCACCTACGCCTGGGTACCTATGGGGGTGATGGAGACCTTCAACTGACTATACTGGGAGCACCTATGCTTGGCAACCTATATTGAGGGCACCTACACATGAGATCCGGGGGTGTTTTTTTTTTGGGGGGGGGCGCACTGCGGCTATAACGCGTGGTGCAAATTGTTGGTGCTGTTCTATCATTGTAAATGGGGGCAGGGGGGGGGGGGGGCGCGGATAACTGCCCCACTGATTGTTTTTATTAATAATCCTGAAAGGTTCTAGCCTTCATTGCTAAGTATATTCAGGATAATTCACTCTTTCCATCCATTCGTGGTTATTAATAGTATTTTTCCTATTATACATATGTGAAGTGTCACAGAAATCTGAGCATTTGGCATGATGTGTCACAACGTCAAAAAAGGTTGCTAACCACTGTCCTAGGAGATATCTCAGGAGAAAAGGTGAATTGCGTATGGGCTTGTGTGTGTGTGAGTGCATGTGTGTGTATGCGCACACACATGCGTGAAGAGGATGAAGGGGGGGGGGGCACAACAATCAGGTTTCGCTCAGGGCGCTGTGAAACCTAAGGCCGGCCCTGCGAGATGGGAAGTAATGACCTGTCTTACTCTGCTTGCCGCGTGACTTCTAGCAATGCCGCCCACTAGAGGGCGGCATTGCAGGAAGTCGCGGCATGCAGAGGAAGTAAGGTTCTTCCCTGCTTGCTCGCTATACTTTTGCCGAACATAGCTGGAGGGGGAGCGGAGACGGGGTACCCAGGGGAAGGAGGGGGGGCAACCCCCCTCCCCGCTGCTGTTCCCGCTAACCCCCATTGTGGCTGGTACCCCCTCAGGCTACCTGGGGGCCGTCCCTGCTACCCTCACAGCCATCCTTTTTTTGGGCCAGAAAAAAAAAAGCAAACAAATCAAAAACGTTTGCTGCAGAAGGGCAGTACGAATCTGTTTGCATTCCGTTTTCTGAAAACGGGAGCCTGGACTGCGGATTACGTTCTGCAACCGGGTCTAGTGTGGATCGACCCTTATAAATGACCTAGTAGGTGGTAACTCTTTGTAAAGGCCTAATGAAGGATTAAAATTAACCCGAAACAGACTAATGCAGTTGCCTGAAAATTTTATTCAACAAAGCACATCATTTCTTCTGTTACCCTATGTCAAAATTGCATAACCTTCTGTGACCTTTGGATACTGTGTCCTGAGAAGATATTTCCCTTTTTTGACAAACAATTGTTTTCAATTTTTGATATAATAAAGTTTTACACTGAATCTTGGATTGAACTACTTTTGATGTGGTCTTAAAAGTTGAACTAATCCTCCTATACACATATGTGAATGGCTGTATGGGCAAGGTAAACACAGCAGGCAAGTTAAATATTGTTAGATGTCAATTGAGACACCTTGGCCATCCCAGTGGTATTGCAGCACATTTACGAAACCGACTGCAGCTGGGGTTATCATACTTTGAGAAGAACTGAGAAGAGTATTGGTTGATAACAAGTTAAAGAGTAACTGTTAGCCCCCAAATTGAAATTTAAAACACTATTGCAATGTTTTATTTATTATATAAGTGAGCCGAAAAGCCAATGTAAAAGTTAAAAATCAATCTAATTTTGTTACTATCTAACCTTTTCCCCCAGCTCCGGACGCAAGCCGCATATCAGATACTGTAGCATGCAGAGCATGCCTATGTCTGGCCGACCCCCCTCTCCCCCCCAGGACCAGGTGCCAATATATTCTCCCCACCGCAGCTGACCGCTCTGACACGGAGAGAGAGCGGCAGCACTTCCAGAGCAGCACCGCAGAGCAGCCAGCGCCGTGCATCTCTCTCACATGTTATTCTCTCACATGTGACTCGGCGGCGGCTGCTCTGCGCACATTGGTACATGGAAGAAATGCTGTGCACCTTGCTCTTGTATTGCTTTTATTGGAATCTTCTACCAACAGCCAGCGTACATGACATGGAAAACAAAGATTGTCAAACCTGGGTCCACGGAGGTGCGGAGGTGAGTAGGGGAGAGGTGACCAGGGGATGTATGGACGGCACTACAGCCGTTTCACGCCGTCTGGCGCTTGCTCACGTGCATACGTCCTGAACGGAGCAGCGCTGAACGGCTTCCTTCATAGGATCTTTAAGCCGCGCCCCCAGCGCTGCCCCATTGGTGTAGAGTGTCTGGAAGTGGAGGTCGGGGGTGAAGGGGCGGAGACTCGAGAAACAAGCGTCAGGCTTGTATTGTGATGCTTGGGTAAGCTGTGTAGTAAATATGTGTAAATAGTGCATTCAAATCTACTTGTGCATTTAGCCACTTGAAACATCTATTCTGTGCAACATACAAAAATGCAAAAAATTGTGTTACATATTTCAAAAGTGCAACAGTGCATAAAACGTGTCTGCTAAACGCTGACATTATGGCATAGCCCAACCACATCCTATCGCCCTATGTTAAAAAATATATATATTTAATTGATAACATATTCCATAAAAGGGATCACCCCACTAAACCTCACCTGGAGGGGCTCCCATTAAAAAAGACTGGGAGGTAAAATTATGAGAGACAAGACTTAATGGGGCGTATTCGCCTCCAAAAGTGCATATGCCCATTCCCCTGATTTATTCGCATTAAGTCCGCAACCTGCGGAATCAGGGAAAGGGGGTTCAAGGCGATCCACACCATGAACAGGAGCCCAAATGTTGGGCCGTGCAATAGAGGAAGGAGAAGGGGGGAGGAAAACAGGAACAGGGAGCACCCGTGGACCTGCATATCAAGAAGGACCAGTTAAACCCAGAGCAGCTGAAAAACGGAAAAAGCCAGGTAACAGAGAAGACCCAGAGTCCCCCGATGGGGGTGGCCCCTGCAGACCCAAGAAAAGCTTCCGAGAGGGACCCATATGGCCTTAATCAGGTGGTAGGAAGAGACCCGGTCCACCATTGGGAGCCCGGCTGTGCATATTGCATCTAATAATCCCTACCTGGGGTCAATTTCTTGGAAGCCAGTCCATACAGGGACAGAGACACGCCCCGCCGGGCCCAAACGTGGAGGAAAAAGGTTGGTGGCAATAAGTCCAAAGCGGTGGAGTTGGGGGTTCACATGACAGTGTGGGAGAAAGGGGGGGCAGACAAAAGGGCCACATTGGCCTGCCCAGTTATCAAGGGTCCAAGAAGCACGCCAACTCTAGTCTATCATTTAGACCCAGTGGCCCCATGGCCTCTGCCCGTAATATAACTCGTGATTCCCGTCTAGTGAGTTCTCGATCACGGTCACCACCCCCGCGTGATGGAGCAACATGCAAAAGGCCTGCAAATCTCAAACACCTGGCTCTACCTCCATGTGCCTCCCTTACATGTTCTATCAATCTTGGGCAACCTTTGCCCGACTTGATTGATTTGAAATGTTCCCCCACCCTTTCCCTCAGGGGGCGGGTGGTTTTGCCCACGTAGTAGAAGAGGCAAGGACAAAAAATCACATAGGAAACGAACTTAGTTTGACACGTGATGAAGGCTCTCACCTCCCACTGTAAACCACCCAATCTGTAACTGGTACCTTCCCACATGTTCCCACAATAGCTACAATTGCCACATCTATGGTTCCCTTTGGGGCGTCTACTTGACAACCAGTTGTGAACAGGGAGGGAGCGGAATTCACTCCGAATTAAAGTGTCACCCAATGTTGGGGCTCTCCTAAAAGCTACTCTGGGGGGGTTGGGGAAAACCCCCTGGAGGGTAGGGTCCCTCACTACTATCCCCCAGTTTTTCCTAATGATTTTGGTCAGATCCCTGGACATTGGAGTGTAGTTGAAGGTAAAGGTGAAAGTATCTCTCTCTCGGCTATCAGAGCTTCTGGTAAGGAGTGAATTCCTATCTGCTCTTCTCGCCCTGTCATGGGCCATAGCAAGGGAGCGTTTGTCATATTTTCTGGCCTCAAAACGTGCGGTCAGGTCCTGTGCCTGTAGTTCAAAGGTATCAAGGCTGGAGTTGTTTCGTCTTAGACGTAAATACTGGCCGTATGGCAGGGAGGCTTTAACATGCTTAGGGTGGAAACTATTCCTGTGTAACAGGGAATTCACAGCTGTGGCTTTCCTAAATCCCTCGCACACCAGGTTCTCTCCATCTGGCCTTATCCTAAGGTCTAGAAAACTGATAGACTCCTCACCCACCTCAGAGGTGAAGCGCATATTGACTCGATTGTCATTAAGGTAGCTCGTGAAGGCTTCAAACCTCTCCGTGTTTCCCTGCCACACGACCAGCACATCGTCCACATATCGAACCCAGACCTTGATATTGCATTTGTATGGGTTCCCGGGGTTCGCCACATAGTCCTCCTCCCATGCTCCTAGAAAGAGGCCCGCATAGGTACATGCCACAGAGGTCCCCATGGCCGTCCCGGAGGTCTGATGGTACCACCTTCCATCGAACAAGAACGCATTATGTGTTAGAATGAACCTCAAACATTCACAGATGAAGTCTTTGTAGCCTTCATCCTTATTGGTCCTGTCCAAGAACCTCCGGACTGCCCTTAGTCCCTCCTCGTGGGGTATCCGGCTATACAGGCTCTCCACATCAATTGTGGCCAGTCTATAGCCCGGTTTCCACGCCACGCTCTCGACCAAATTGATCGTATCGAGCGTGTCGGCCAAATAGGCCGGGACCCCCACGAGCAAGGGACGCAGCAGATGGTCCAGGAACCTGGACAGACGTTCCGTTAGGGAGCCACACCCTGAAACGATGGGTCTTCCTGGGGGGCTTTCTGCGGACTTGTGTAATTTGGGAAGGTGGTACCACACAGGGTACCGGGGGGACATGGGGAGTAGGTCAACCGCCAACCTCTGTGACATGTACCCATTCTCAACTCCTCGCCTTAACAAAGTGCGAAGAGTTGATTGGTACCTACAAGTTGGATTGCTCTCCAGTCTTTGGTAGAAATCCGTATTGTTCAATTGTCTGTAGGCCTCTCTCGTGTAGAAATCACTCAACATTATCACCACATTCCCCCCTTTGTCCGCCCGTTTTATCACCAGGTCGCGGCGTTGTTTTAGCCACCTAAGGGCGGCCTTGTCGGTTTTGCATAAATTGTCCGGGGCCCGACCATAGCATATTGCCTTCATGTCCGCAGCGACCTGGTGAAGAAACTGGTCAATCGGGGAACCGGGGGGAATGGGTATAGGCCGAGTGGATCTGCAGGCTCGAAAATCACTAGGATTTCCTAGGGACAGGGCCAATGGGGATGCAGGAACTTCCTCTAAATCACAGGAACCTCCCTCCTCCCACAGCTCCTCCAGTATCCGGAGTGCCTCAATTTCAGCATTGTCCCATTCCACCCTGGGACTGAACCCTATGGCAGATAAGGGAGTCACAGCCGAGGTCGGGCCTCCATCACTCTGTCCTTGGAGCCCCTCCTCCCCCTCCCCACCCCGGTATATTTGGTTGATCATCCTCTTTCTGGTTGTCTTATAGAGGTCGACAAAAAAGTCAACATAGTCAAATGTCTGTGTAGGTGAGAACCCCAATCCCTTCTTCAATAGTGAGAAACAGTACTCGGGAATGATTTGGTCGGTCAGATTGACCACCTGAAGTTCTCCCCCAACTTGTGATTGTTCCTTTGACCCTAGGCATGTCTCTATTCCTTCGTTCTCCTTCTCTTGGTGCTGTTGCTGCCATAGCGGTTCTTGGTTGTTACTGGGGAATCCCAAGTCACGTTTCTCCCAGTGCCTGTTTCTTCCTCCCCGGCGGATTCTCCGCCTAAAGGGATGGAGGCACATGGTGTTACAGGGGTTGGTTTTACTTTCGGGTCTGGGTTGGCCCCCTGCTTCTTCTTCCTAGGTTGCTTTGGTTTCGTTTTACCCTCAGGTCTCTCCTCCTCCGAATCTGAACCCGAGTCTGTAGTCCAGTAGCCCTTTCCCTTCTTGGGTCTGATTCCTCTGCCTGGAACGCCTCCCTGTCCCCAATAAAAGATCTTTCCTTTTCTGAAATCGTCCTGATCCCGGTGGAACTTTTTGAGCTTCCTGGCTTTCAGCTCGTTCTGGATTGGCAAGATCCTTTTCTCTATTTTGGATATGATAGCTGAGAAAGTCTCCTCTGATGCCACCTCCTGTAACTGCTCCCTTGTTGCCTGGAGCTCCCCGGAAATCTTGTTGTGTTCTTCAATCGTACGTTCCCTGACAATATCTTGCAGAGTTCTGCAGTAGTTCAAGTGGGCAGTTTCCCACCTTTCCACGAACTTTTTATCGTCTTGGTACTCAGACGGCTCCTTGTATGACCTGAAGCCACGTGCGACGAAGCCTTCCTCCTTGTATTTGTTCAAGGTAGTGGCCGTCCAGAACCGCTTGGTCTCTTTTTCGGGGTGGTGACAGTGATCGAGAACTCACTAGACGGGAATCACGAGTTATATTACGGGCAGAGGCCATGGGGCCACTGGGTCTAAATGACAGACTAGAGTTGGCGTGCTTCTTGGACCTTTGATAACTGGGCAGGCCAATGTGGCCCTTTTGTTTGCCCCCCCTTTCTCCCACACTCATGTGAACCCCCAACTCCACCGCTTTGGACTTCTTGCCACCATCCTTTTTCCTCCACGTTTGGGCCCGGCGGGGCGTGTCTCTGTCCCTGTACCCTGTATGGACTGGCTTCCAAGAAATTGACCCCAGGTAGGGATTATTAGATGCAATATGCACAGCCGGGCTCCCAATGGTGGACCGGGTCTCTTCCTACCACCTGATTAAGGCCATATGGGTCCCTCTCGGAAGCTTTTCTTGGGTCTGCAGGGGCCACCCCCATCGGGGGACTCTGGGTCTTTTCTGTTACCTTGCTTTTTCCATTTTTCAGCTGCTCTGGGTTTAACTGGTCCTTCTTGATATGCAGGTCCACGGGTGCTCCCTGTTCCTGTTTTCCTCCCCCCTTCTCCTTCCTCTATTGCACGGCCCAACATTTGGGCTCCTGTTCATGGTGTGGATTGCCTTGAACCCCCTTTCCCTGATTCCGCAGGTTGCGGACTTAATGCGAATAAATCAGGGGAATGGGCATATGCACTTTTGGAGGCGAGTATGCCCCATTAAGTCTTGTCTCTCATAATTTTACCTCCCAGTCTTTTTTAATGGGAGCCCCTCCAGGTGAGGTTTAGTGGGGTGATCGCTTTTATGGAATATGTTATCAATTAAATATATATATTTTTTAACATAGGGCGATAGGATGTGGTTGGGCTATGCCATAATGTCAGCGTTTAGCAGACACGTTTTATGCACTGTTGCACTTTTGAAATATATAACACAATTTTTTGCATTTTTGTATGTTGCACAGAATAGATGTTTCAAGTGGCTAAATGTCACACCTGATGATGGATGCACAAGTAGATTTGAATGCACTATTTACACATATTTACTACACAGCTTACCCAAGCATCACAATACAAGCCTGACGCTTGTTTCTCGCCGCTGCGCGGCGAGTCTCCGCCCCTTCACCCCCGACCTCCACTCCCAGACACTCTACACCAATGGGGCAGCGCTGGGGGCGCGGCTTAAAGATCCTATGAAGGAAGCCGTTCAGCGCTGCTCCGTTCAGGACGTATGCACGTGAGCAAGCGCCAGACGGCGTGAAACGGCTGTAGTGCCGTCCATACATCCCCTGGTCACCTCTCCCCTACTCACCTCCGCACCTCCGTGGACCCAGGTTTGACAATCTTTGTTTTCCATGTCATGTACGCTGGCTGTTGGTAGAAGATTCCAATAAAAGCAATACAAGAGCAAGGTGCACAGCATTTCTTCCATGTACCAATGTCCTTAAATTATTAGTTCACCCGATTAAGGGGAAGGCAGGTCACCAAAATACGTATATAAGTAGCGCAAAAAAGAGTGACCGCCACTCAATGAACACAATTGACTTGCCTAGTCCCTTTATCTTCAGCAGATCACGGAGAGCACCGCATACAACTTCATTAATAGACCAGAGTCCATAACTTTCATACTGCCTTAATAGCCAGAATCCACCTTATTGTGAGCCATCAGCTGTGATTCCGCAACAGCCATGCATGGCCCCAGTGTAACATTGACAGTCACTTGCAGCAAAAGTTCCTCTTCTGGCAACCACCATGTGGAAACATAAGCTTTTACCTTTTCTTCAAAGTGTAGAATAGCTCACAGCTATATTGCGGCGTCCCGCGACACCAGGTACCCGGTCACTGCAGTTCAGTTTCCACATGATTTTAGTTTTAAGAGATCGGCCGATCTAGATTGTATGCATGTGGTGCAACCGTTTATGGGTGTGTGATCAGGAGCGCTCCTGTTAAGATAGCCAATGCAGTTTTTTATTGGGGGGGGGGGGGGGGGGGGCATGGTTTGGGGAATTAGCTGGTGATTGGAAGTTTTTATTGACTAATAAAGTTTTGTAATTTTATAGTTCATTAAGTGGCGGTCACTCTTTTTTGCGCTACTTATATACGTATTTTGGTGACCTGCCTTCCCCTTAATTGAGTGGCTGTCACTCTTTTTTGCACTATCTATATAACTATGTAAGGGAAGACATTATCTGTAAACTCAAGGTGCCAGAAGTCAAAAATCCCTAATGCTAGGTACACACCATACAATTTTCTGGCAGATTTAATTGCCAGATCGATTTTTCCCAGCCTGTCCGATCTCCATTCACTTTTATGGAAATCCATTGGAAAATTGTTCAAAATTCAGATCGGACATGTTGGAAAAAAATGTATCTAGTAGTTGGATCTGCCAGAAAATTGTATGGTGTGTACCTAGCATAAGGCTCAAATGCAATCAATTTTTTTCCTGAATTATCTCCTAGGAAATCATTTTCATATTTAAAATAACTTTTAGGGCTCAAACCCACTAGCAGCCTTTAAGCGCTAGTGAGTTGTAGAGCTCTTGCTAATGCAATGCTATGGGGGATTTTTATAAAATCACATTGCTCAAGTGGGATCACACCCATAGCATTACAGGAGCAAAAGCTTTTACATTACAAAGCACTCAGAAAAGTGCTCCTAGTGGGTTGTAGGCCTAAGGCAATTTAGAATTGAAAAAATACCCCAAAATGATGAAAAGTACTATCAAAATTATTTTGAGTATTTTCTTGCTTGCTGGTGGTTTTAAAGACATTTTATGACGAGGAGTGAATATATAACCTAAGAGAAAACTGAGGACTTTGTGGGCCAAAGTATAGTGTGGCACTGGTTATTGTAGGTGCTCCTGGACAAAGGTCAAAAGAAATGTATACTGTATGTTATTGCATTTATTGTATTTTCAATGTATAGTTTATTTTTTTGTGGATTATTCTGCACAAAGTATTGTACCTATACCAATTACCCTATTACTTTTTTTCTGTGCATGATCATCTAAATGGAGACACTCTAATGATCTCTCTCTTTTTTTTTCTTAATCAGGTTGGCTATGAGAATGCTGGTACAGTGGAATTCCTTGTAGATAAACACGGCAAACATTACTTCATAGAGGTCAATTCTCGGCTGCAGGTAGAACACACTGTGACTGAAGAAATAACCGAGTAAGTTCATTAGTTTCTCAGTAGCTTCCTCGTCTTCTGTGTGACTGTTCTTTTGGGCCATTATCTGTGCTAGTTTTGATGGGTAGCACAGCCCTACCTAAATGGCAACATCATTTCCCAGTATACGGTAGTCATTTTAGTTCATACCAGTTATTAATAGATTCCATCTTTGCCTTAATAAAGATGGTTAGTGATAGCCAGCCTTTTCATGTATGTCTTATTTGCTTCCTGATCGCGGAAAAGCCAAACAGTCCAACAATGGTGTTTGGTAGATGGAACACCACTTTTTGGTATGTTCCACCTACCCACATAAATAGAAACTCAATTGGATAGCATATATAGACACATGTCTATTTCTCCCTAAAGCAGTTTGTTGTGGTTTAAACACTGGCAACACTCATTTTGACATTCCCCATGCTGGAGGATGCCTTCACCAATCCAGGCTCCAGTGCTAAGCTGTTTTTTATGCCCCCCCCCCCCCCCCAAAAAAAAAATCTACTTGTGTATTGTAACAATTTGTCAGCAAAGAACAGAATTCTGATTATTAGGTGATCTGCAGTATCACCTATAATGCAGATATATACCTGATTATATGGTGATCTGCAGAATCACCTATAATGCTGGTATATAAGAAGCTGATGTGACAAATGCAATGAGTGAATGGTGCAACAGTAGTACTGATAGTTTTGGCAATACCTCACCAGAGGAGCTGGTGGGTACTAACAGTACAATATCCCTCACCAGAGTCAAGGGCCCTCTGGTGATAGTAGAGTGATCAGACAGATCGGGTTTGGCAACGGTAGTACTAATAGCTTTGGCAATACCTCACCAGAGGAGCTGTTGGGTACTAACAGTACAGTGCCCCTCACCAGAGTCAAGGGCCCTCTGGTGAGAGTAGAGGAGTCAGACAGATCGGGTTCGGCAACAGACAGACAGAGGCAGTACAAAATCAGGAGGCAGAGACAGAAAGGTTAAAGCAAGCAGAGTTGGCAGCAGGATCAGATGGGCAGAGGTACAAAGTCACAAAGCAGGAGAGTAGTCAGAACAAGCCAGAGTCATGCACAAATAATAACACAGTAATGTAAATCTTTAAGGCTATCAACAATTCCTATCTAGTGTGAAATCCCCGGTTTCCTCCCGGATCAAAGCACACCGGAACTATCTAAAGGTCTGAGCGCTAACACAGAGTATTCGCAACAGCAGACAAGTTGCGAGTGATTCAGCTAGGCTTTTGAAGCAGAGGAGACCCTTCAGGCACGCCCTCCTCCTATCAACCAATGAGGAGCGACGAACGTCTCCTCTGACGTCAGCCGACCGGCCGGTCAGCTGACGCACCTCCTCCCCGCATAAAGGTCCTGTCTGTGCGCGCACGCACGCGAAAAAGCAACCCTATGTGCAACTGACAGACCCGCCTGAGGCACAGCTACATTGCTAAACAGGGAGCTGGAGACAGCTGCGGTGGTAGCGCTGTTCACCGCGGCTGCTTCTCCAGCGTTTGTTACATGTATAAGCTTGGTTATACTGGCCACCTTTAGAGCTCTTCTCCTTGGGAGGCTTAAGGCATTGTATTCACTGCCTGTCAGATGCTCTCATTCTCCCGACACTCGCTAGTGCTTGGCACAGGCAGTGAACAGGCAGTCCCACCATAGAGTCGCATCTGAGTGCGGCTATGCTTAGACATGACATGTAGTGTTTTTTTGCTGACAGGTCACAACACTACGTGCCAAACGACGATAACACGTGTAGCGCTACCAAACGCCATTTGGCTGCATGTAATTGCAGCCAAAAGGTGCTCATGGTGATAAGGCTGAACTACCTGACAAATGCGCAGTTCAGCTGTCTGTGGAAAAGAGCCCTAAGAGCAATTTTTTACAACTTGAGTGTTAAAAGAACACTATAAATTAAAGCAACTTTTTTTAATACTCTATATTAGGGTACACATTACAACTAGTGCTAGGGACACTTTATTTATTCACCCAGTTGTCTCCCTGCTTCAAAATTATCCTTCATTGCTCACACAGCTCAGAAATATATGTCACTGTGTCACAGCATATAAGAGAGGCTGAGGAGGAGGCTGATCGGCAGAGGTTACAGGTGGCTAGATGTGCTGTAATATAACTAGCAGTTAGGAATATATGTGTACACTACTCCTGACTGACTGGCTGCTGGGAGGGAGAGACATAGTGATAAAGATCCTGATAATGCCTTTGTAAACAGAGAAGTGAAGACAATAAACACACATTGCTCTATTCTTAACCACTTGCCACCATCTCAATGAGATTCTTTCAGCAAGGTGGCTGATAAACTATACACTGAGGAGTTTATAGCAACCAGTCTAGTCTAGTCCTGCAGAGCCCAACCATTTTTGTATCTAAAATGGACAGGATGATTTTACAGCAGAAATGTAGGGCTGTATGAAGAAAAAACAAATGCTCCTAGAACTTGTGGTAATGTGTGCCCTAACATACAGTATAAAAAAGTTGTTTTTAATTGATAGTGTTCCTTTAACCACTTGACCACTGAGAGTTTTTACCCCTTTAGGACCAGAACAATTTTCACCTGTCAGCGCTCCTCCCATTCTTTTGCCAATAACTTAATCACAACTAATCACATCGACTTGAACTAGATCTTGTTTTTTTTCGCCACCAATTAGGCTTTCTTTGGGAGGTACATTATGCTAAGAATTATTTTAAACACCTTTTTATTGAAATAAGAAAAATTATTTCAGTTTTCGCCCATTATAGTGTTAAAATAAAACATTCTACTGTGGCTAAAACCCACACATTTTATTTGCCCATTTGTCTCGGTTATTGCAACTTTTCAAAATATTTCCCTAGTACTATGTATGGCGCCAATATTTTATTTGGAAATAAAGGTGCAATTTTTCAGTTTAGTGTCTATCGCTAATTATAAGCCCGCAAATTAAAAAATCACGGTTATATACCCTCACATACCTATTAAAGCTCAGTTCCTAAGCCAACTAATTATGTATTTTTTTCTGTAAAAAAAAAACAAAAAAAAAAAACATTATCTAAGATGTGCATTTGAACACTATCCTGTGTGCACACTGTACATTTAGTCCTTTGCTAGCCATTATTTATCCCACACTCTAATTAATACAGTCTGCGTAATTGCTGCTGTCCCTGACATGGACATGTCATTTAGCTAACATTTACCTCCAAGTCCTCAAACCATTTCACTGGGATTTGACGCTACAGGTCTGTGCAAAACATGTAAACATGTAAAAACATGTAAATTAGGCTTCCCTGTTTTGTGCATGCATTGCCATCCTAGCTTTATCCTTGTTGTGGAGTGGCATTTCATTACCATGACATCTGGGGGGATGAGGTTTGTGGCTTTCTTCAGTACACCAGATTTGGTAAGTGTAGCTGGTAATTGTGAGGACATTTTTTTGAGAGAGAGATTCGGCTCCATGGCAAAGATGATTGGCATTCCTAGAATGTCTGCACTAATGTAAATTTCTCAGCCTCCCTGATTAAGGTAGGAAATCGTCTGAGTGTAATGTCACTAGAAGGGCAGGGACAATTCCAGAATGGTGTTGATTAGGGTGAACACGTTTTGTTTTTTTTTCCCCTCAGTTTTTCATTTTTCCATATATTAGTGTATGGAAAGGACTATTCATGCATACTAAGCTGGCTTTAACAGTATGTCTGATTTAAAATAGAACCAAAAGCTTTCAGTGCTGTTTACCTGACCATTGACGTCTAATGACTTTACATTGCACTGAGTGCCTAGCGATTTCGTAAAGCAATTTTCAGAGCGATTTTTGAATGAATGAGCATTCTTGCACATTCATTAAAGAGGATCTGTAACATCAAAAGATCCCCTGGGGGGTACTCACCTCGGGTGGGGGAAGCCTCCGGATCCTAATGAGGCTTCCCACGCCGTCCTCCGTCCCTCAGGGGTCTCGCTGCAGCCCTCCGAGAATAATGACGTCAATATTTACCTTCCTGGCTCCTGCGCAGGCGCTCTGACGGCTGTCGGCTCCGAACTACACGGAAATACCCGATCGTCGTCGGGTCTGCTCTACTGCGCAGGCGCAAGTTTCCGGCGCCTGCGCAGTAGAGCGGACCCGACTGAGATCGGGTATTTCCGTGTAGTTCGGAGCCGAGAGCAGCCACAGCGCCCCCGCTGGAGCCTGCAAAGGTAAATATTGAACTGACAGTCGGCTCTGTCGCCGGCTGTTCGGAGGGCTGCAGCAAGACCCCTGTGGGACAGAGGACGGCGTGGGAAGCCTCATTAGGATCCGGAGGCTTCCCCCACCCGAGGGGAATACCCCCCAGGGGATCTTTTTGACGTTACAGAGTCTCTTTAAAGCTGAATCGCTCCCAAAAAATGCTACATGCAGAATGTTCGAGATTAAAAAAAAAATCACAACGTTGCTGTGGGAACACCCTCATAGGGTTACAGTGCTCAGAAGCGCTCACCAGCCCTCACTCTGATGATAACTATGAAGTGGAGCTTTTAACTTGTGTATAAAAAAAAGTGAACTAGCACAGGGTCATTTGAAGATTTGCTATTTGCTTTTCACTACAATGGCCATCATAAGCAAGACTATTCTGTTCACTAGTCTTTGCATTGCCACAGGTTTGCTGAATTTATGATTATTCTAATTCTTTGTTAGAAAGACCATCCTAATCTTAACTGTCCTGACTTTTGTTGGCAAACTGATGCTTTTCAGTTTTTTTTTTAAGATTTGACATAGAGTTCCTCCGAAGCAGGAAATCTCAATTTTCATGACCATGGTATTAATCATTAAGCCTAGAAAATAAATTGGGTCACTGCCTTCATTTCTTGGCCATCTTCTTGTACAGGATTAATAGTATGGTAAAATAGGGGGGTTGGCACAGATCTTAAGTCCAGGTGGAACAGATAGAAAAAGTTTTAGAATGAAGATTTTTAATTTTCTTGTTAAAGGTTAACACAATGCTTCTTATGGCCACACAATAGGTTTGTGGTGTTGGTGAAAGCGCATGCGTTGTCTTCCTCTATGATACCAAAACCTTCTTCAGCTCTTTCTGCTGCATCAAGCATATAATAGCAATGCTATTCTGACTTCTTTAATGTCCATAAAAATGGTGCAGGTTGGGACTTGAGTTCTGTTACTGCAACCAACACAATAGAATGGGCAACTGGGAACATGTTTAAATGGATCCCATGGCCAACATAGGATTAATTGACCTGCCCCTTCTCTGTTGTGATCCATTATGGGAAATGTACTGATTTAGGCTGCAAAGTGAACCCAGCCTAGGAGTGGCTGTATTCAGTGGCAGCAGTTCACTTTAAGGGTCTCTTTAAAAAACAATGTGACATTGCTCATTGTAAACACTAGCTGCCATTTTGTGAAGAGCTTGCATTCATTGCATTGCACGCTATTCTCCAGCATCGTAGACTTGTAGATTATTCCCCATCTTAAAGCGGATCCGAGATGAAAAACTAACTGTGACAAGTAACTTGTCTATATATCTTATCTAAAGTTTAGATAGTTTACACAGCAAATCTAGCTGCAAACAGCTTTAATAGAAAATTATTATTTCTTCCTGTGATACAATGACAGCAACCATGTTGTTTGTAAACATTACACAGAGACAGGCTTATCTGTATCTTGATCACTAAGCCTGTGAAAAAAAACCTAATCCCCCTCCTCCCTCCTCCCCTCTGCCTCTGAAATCAATGGCTAGTAACTCCTCCTCCTCCTGCCCAGACTAAGCTCCCACGAGCCCTTGCTACTGCCAAGGCTCTCTGAAAACCTGTGGGCGTGGTTTATTTAGTTTATAGGGAATTAAAGTATTAAAACAAAAACAAAAAAAAAATTTGGCTTGAGGAATGCCTTATAAACAATAGGAGAGGAACACAATTCTGCAATGAGTAAAAGTTCACCTCAGATCCACTTTAAATCTGCCAAGCTATTCTTGTGGATAGACACAATGGCCTCAATTCACTAAGCAGTTTAGACTAGTCTACAGATTGTTTTTAGTCTACTGATGGTTTGGTGTAATGTTTTAGACCTGTTTTCAGTAATTACACAATTTACAAAGGCAAACAAGGAGTAACCACGCCCACTTTTTCTGACAGAGATTAGGACAGCTGATTTCTGCAGGTAAAGTAATTCTGTGAGGTATTTTAGATGTGAATATGGAACCTTTTGAATTTAATTGTGCAGAAGATTAATTGTATGCAGAGGAGAGCTCATCAGAGGAGAAGGATGTCAGTCATAGCTACTAGTTTATGAATTGCATCTTTTGATCATTTTCCCTGGTTTATCCACCTAATTACCAAATTAATCACGATTACCAAATGTTTTAGACCTGTTTTAAACCTTGTTGCATTGTGGGAAATAGTGGCTGCTTCTAACTACCAAGCAAGCCATACCTCCCTCTGTGGAATGTCCATTTGCAAGTTTTGTGCTCAGAGATCACCTGGAAGGACTAAAGATTTCACAACCTGTTATATATTTCAGAATATAAATTGGGTGAGGAAAGATTTTACATTGGTCAAACACTGACTAATCTATAAATTAATATTGTAAAAAGATAAGCAATTGTATTCATTACGTTATTTTTAGTACAGTTCTTCTTTAAAGATGCTTGATATTCGTAATAAATTGCACTAGGTATCTGGTTTGAATGTCCAAACTCTCTCCATCAATCTAACCTTCCATCTTTATATTTAGTCAGCTCACTAAGCTGTGTTTCAGTAGCTATTGCTGTCTTCAGATGTAGCCCGGGGCCGGTAGAGGGCCTGCATGCTGTTGGATCTGAGCATCGTCATCCTTTCTTGTGTCACTGTTCATCATCCGCATCATTAACAGCTGCTCTTTGACAAGTCTTTTCCTGCTTTATTTCAAGTATTCACCCAGAATGTCCTGCTTATGGACCATGCATTGTGAAATTCATGCTGCTCTGCAGTTTACGGTTACATAAGATATGTAGAAGGTATATAAGAAGGTATTCCATTCAAAGAAATGCATTTTTATTTAAAGAATACTTCCAATGAAAAAGACAGAGCCTGTCATGTAAGGCTCTGTCTTAAAGTGGACCTGAAGATATGTAAAAACAAAAACCAAAAAAAAATGTTTCACTTACCTGATGCTTCTGCCAGCCCCCTGCAATTGTCCTGTGCCTATGCCTTTTCCAAACTATCCTCCGGTCCTCTGCCACGGCTCAGTTTCTTCACCGCTGACTTCCAAGTCGAAGTCCACTGCACCTGCGTGGCTCTGTGCATCCTTGTGTACCCTTCCTTGGCCAGGAGTGTCCTGTGCAGGCATAGTACGAGAAAATCTGCCGGGAGCGCGTGACCAGGGCCGCACAGGCGCAGTGGACGGTGACTGCAAGAAGAGAAAGTGAGCCGTGGCAAGGGAACAGAAGATCGTTTGGAAACTGGGTGGGCGTAGGATGGCTGCAGGAAGCTGTCAGAAGCCCCAGGAACTCCCCCACCTGCATCACCACAGCCTGCCTCCAACTCAGCAGCCACCAATTAGGTAGCAGCTGCCGAGCCTGGGGCTGGCAATGCAGATGGGGATGACCAGGGCTTCCTAAATGCCATGGTGGCTTTTCCGAGGGGTGATGTTTCTGACGTTAATTATGGACAAGCGGGTGAGTTATTAACCCTGAGATCCACAGAGCCTTACATGCGAGGCTCTGTCTTTCACTGGAAATATTATTTTAAGAAAAGCTCTACTTTTGCTGGAAAAACTGCAATTCTCGTCAGGTTAGCTCTATACTTTGTGGATTTTATAAAATATATTGCATTTTCTTACATGCCTCAGTTGTGCATTAATTAAATTAGTCCTTTGCAGTAAGGAGCGCAGAGTGGGAGGGGCTGCCTGTTGTAATCATGGGATCAGTCTACTACATGACTAGGCAACTTGGCAGCAGGGTATAAAGAAAAGTGGGGAGGCAGAAGGGAAGAAATGGGGGTTTATTAAAAGTGAAGTGTTTCCCGGAAGAACACCCACTGTTTCCTCAGGTCAGTCATGAAATAATAAAAAACAAACAAAATGGTGGTATGAAGCTATATAAACGGCAATCATTGCATCATTAAAAATTAGCCAAATGGCATTAAGTGGGCGTGGATTATTTAAATTATGGAAATGATTTTTCAAAGGTCTTGAGTACTAAATCTAGCCCACAAGGGCAGGGTATGCAAATTTAAAGGTGGGGGGAGTATATGTGAGCAAGCAATTATTTGTGGGTATCTAGTATTGAAAAGTGGGGTGTGGGAGGGTCTGCAGACTTTGTGGCCTACTTCATAGTGGTCCTTTGCTTGTGTGCATTTCTGCACGCTTATCCTGCAATTAGGTGGTCTTGTAAAACCCAGGCTCTGCGAGTTGCTGCTGAACAGCAAGACACAGATGCCATCTTTATGTCAGTGAACAGTAGTGGGTTGGAGCAACTGCTGCAGAGGTGATGGCTCAGATATGACATGTGATGGACATATTTACTCAGCACATCTCCAGTTATGATACAAACTGTAATAGCAAACTTGCCCTCCAGGTAAGTCAACAAAAATAGAACATGTCCAGTAGTAGATGGTCCAGTACCATCCCTATTGCTGATAAACGGCTTTAAAGCATAACACCTCTGGCTTTTTCTTTGCAAGTGATGAATTTGTAGGCCACATCCGCCTTTATGAATATGACTTCTGGACAAACACTCATGCTTTTCTCACCAAGACGAAATGCAAGCTTGCATTTCCAGCTATAAAATCAAATGTTATATGTGCAGCCCTGGTTTTCAGCAGTGCTTCCCTCAGGGAATCTGACATAGATTATTATTAATCGAAGGCATGGATGTGATTTATTTCTCTGTAGGCCTGGTAAATTATACATCGTTTTACCTCAGGTTTTTACTTTAGATGCCCTCAATGTTTTATTTTTATACTTTTAAGCTGAATGTTTGAATTACTGTCCTCATCATTCCAAGTGGGTTTGTTGCTGGATGGTTGTTTGATGTACATGTTGTGGCTGGAAATGACATATCTCATCTATCCATGTGTTAAATGATAATAGGCTGTGTTGCTTATACAGAATGGCAGAAAGTTGTATTCTGACGAATATTAGTACAGTTTTTCTTAAACATTGTTTGATAAAGAAACACAAACTTCTGGTCAAGATTAAGTGTATCACCTGTTAAAATGGATCCGAACTATTAGCATTAGCAGACAGTGATCCTCACCACTTCCATGCCTCCTAACTCACTGGCAACCATTGGATGTGGACCCCGCCACTGCTGGTACCACATGACAAGTGGAAGGGGGGTTTGAGTGTGAGCACAGGCGTTTTTAGGCATAGGCATTATAGACCATTGTCTGGAGTGCCATTGGTCCTTGGGGCCCCATGCACCTGGATTAAGTCCCGCTCCTGAATGAAGCCCTCCCCCAGACTAAGCACCACCCCCACATGTGTTCTATCACCTGCTTTTGCTGTGTTCGGGTAGTATAAGTTGAAGGAAGCTGCCACTGTATCCCTCTGTGCCCCCCCCCCCACACCCCTGCCCGCTTCCCTAGTGCATCCCTCTTTCTCCTTGTGCATCCTTCGTTCCCATTTTGTGTCTCCTTGTGCCTCCTTCAGTCCCCCATACACCTCTGCCCCCTACTGTCCCCCTGTGCCTCCTTCTGTGCCCTCCTTTATGCCTCCATGTGCCTCTTTCAGTCCACTTGTGCCACCTCTGCCTTCCTTTGCCTCCTTCTGTGCCCCCTTTTGTGCTTCCTTCTGTCCCATTGTACTACCTATCCCCCTCGGTTCCTCCTTCAGTCCCCCTTTGCCTCTTGTCTCCATGTGCATCTTCAGTCCCCCTGTGCCACCTCTGCCCCCCTGCAACTGTCTGTCCCCCTGTCCCTACTTCTGTCCCCCTTTGTGTCTCAATCTGTCCCCCTTTGTGCCTCCTTCTGTCCCCCTCTGTGCCTTCTTCTGTCCCCCTCTGTGCCTCCTTCTGCCCCCTCTGTGCCTCCTTCTGTCCCCCTATGGCTCCCTCCATCCATCTTTGTGACTCCTTTTGGCCCTCGTGCCTCCTCCTGTCCCCCTTTGTGACTTCTCGCCCTCAGGCCTCTTCCCATCCCTCTGCCCCTTCCTTTGTCCCCATGCCTTTTTCTGTCCCCTTGTGCCTCCTTCTGTCCTCTTGTGCTACCTCTGCCTCCCCTGTGCATCCCTTTGTCCAACTGTATCTAGGCTCCTTCTGTCCCCCTTTGTGTCTCTCTCTCTCCCCTTGTGCCACTGTCCCCCTCCTGCAATCCCCCAGCCCAATGTGTAAATACAGAGTATAGCACAGCAAAAGCAGTGCTCTCGCCTCCGTGCCAGAGTCCAGACCTGTGCCTATGTGACCAACCTGTTTGTCTCCTGCTTCCTCTGGTGCTGGCCCCTCACTCTCCTCATGTCGTGTGTAATCATGCAACATGTGGTAGGAGATGCTGGGCACTAGGCAGAGCGGACAAGCACAGCACTTGACTCCAGTGGAGAGGAGAGCACAGCTTCTGCTGTGATTTATTTTACATTTTCACACCAAGCTGTGGAAGAGCAGGAAGGGGTTGTGCAATGAAAGGCGGCAGGATCGGTGAGTTGTTTGTATCCCGGGGACTCCCTGTGTTAAACATCCACCTTAATACCACAGGGTACGTATTCTTTAGTGTGTGTATGTAGTGTGGGGCAGGGGTCACACAGGACTTGTCTGGGGTGAAAAAAAGGCTAAAAACTGCCCCGAGGGCGAGGAATCTCCCCACTTTTTACTGTGATGGTCTTGGGCACCTATAAGCTGTTTTATTCATAGTTTCAGATTTTCATGTTGCAATAATGAAACCTTTGTGCAACAAAATTTGAATTGCATAATATTTTTTTGGAGGGTGGGGCAATGATGGGTGCAGACATCTGGCCACAGATAATTTGGGCTGTCGTGAGTCATGTTCTATGCCTTTATGCCTTTTTTTCCATGGAGTAACAATAGACTAAAGCAAGGAGCCGTACTGTGATTAAGAGATTGGCCGGGGTGGGGGGGGGGGAGGAGCAGGATGCAGAGTACTAATCTTTCCTTCTGTAGCACAAAGGTAGGCATTATCCTTGACTTTTCTGTTCATTTCTGGCAGGCAAAACAATAATGTCCTTTCACTGGCAAGTTCAGTTATACGTTGAAAATGTTTTTTATATTCATCACAGCTGCAAATAAAACTGAAATAAATGGTTTGGCTTTTCCTTAACAAGAAGGAACATCCATTGAAATGTTGACAATTGTAATCTCTATATTAGAGGTTTGAAGAAGCACATCTCCGGCCACAAATTCAAAAAATACCTTCTTGATAGTCCAAGTGCTACTTTACTTTTGTAGGTGTGAAGCAAGGCATCCGCAGCTAGAAATCCTGTCTACATTTTGTCACATTTCCCAGAAGCAGCTCAGTTGAGTTAGTAATAGGCCATATGGATGGTGGCACTATTTGAATTGCATAATCCTGTTGAGAGTGCAAGGGGGCGTCACAGTTTTAACTCTGAGACGGTTACATGCCATAAGGAAAGCAACTTTGTGGTACAGCAATCTGTCAGTGACTGGACTCGTGACGAGTGTTGCTCATGTGTCAAAGCATTTGACTGTGACCAGCAAATCAAAGCCTTAAAGTGCTGCTTCTGACCAGCCATTTTAAATGTAGCCAATTCCAAACAAAGGTAATTTTTTGAATTCGGCTAATCAAAGAACTTCTATGTTGTGAAAACCAGACCTAGGCAAAAATGTGTTCCTGCAAAGACAATAATTATTGCCGGGAGCGGAGGTTTTCCAGAGTACCCGGAGTGATGTGCATTATGTGGTAAAAGGCAGACAAGCAGACCTCTTCTGACCCATCACATACCGGTGATGCCTGGCAATCCCTTTAATAGAGGAACAGCGAAGAAGTGTAGACCGCGCACCTGCGTCTACACTTACTGCGTCGCCCATAGACTTCCATTACCCCAAGCACCATGCGTTAAGGGTGGTGCTTGCGGTATCACAATGCAGCACTTGTGCCAGATTGGATACTTCTGGTGCATTTCATCAGACCGCAATAGGTGTTAAGGTCTCTATAGACTTTCATTGCTTTTGTGGCCCAACGCGGTAAAATAGAGTAGCACAACACGGCGTTACCCTGCTAGTGTAGACGGGGCCTTAAAGTGAACTGATAAAAGCATAATATCATTGAAAAACATTGACTAAACTATTACTATTTTTCTTTTTACTGAGTAGTGTATTAAGCTAGGATTTTAAACAGACGTTCCCAATGTGTGAATTGCCTAGGTTGGCTAATATTGTAATTACAAATGATGCTGTGGTTGTACTGCGGAATGGTTTTATCAGCACAAAAGAGCTTTGGGCCACAAAGAAGCCATGCTGCTGCCCTGGCTCCAGATATATTACAACTTCCCATGTTCCTTTGGGGGCCTGAATAAGACAGCTGTTTGTTTCAAAGACCGCTCCCGTTTGTCTTTACTCACAATCGTTATAATGGTTATTATTTTTCAGTTAATCAGTTCTGGTTCAGCAGATTGAACAGAATCTTTAATGGATTTATTTTCAAATTCCATTATCCAATATGCTGGATGTATAGTCCTTCTGAGTGCACAAAGGTAGTTTGTTTGCCATTATAGCTTAGCCATTCTCTAGCCTTGAATGGGTGCCCTGTCCCCCCAGGGAATGTGGGGGAGATCTAGTTTATATATCTGCTCTGCTTTATTACTTCATTAGGAGGAGAAGGGACACACTGCCTTTCTGCTCAGCAAGACACTGCAATGAAAATAGCTCTTCCATTTCTCCAGAAAAGATTAAGATAGAGGAAAAAAAATAAAAACTAAAGAGAGACGCGCGGGTTATATCGCATCACATCTGTTGAGTTTTGTAGCGGAAGCTGAAACTCATTACTTAGATTCTTAATGATCCTGTGTCGGATGACTGCATAACATAACTTTTGGGGAACATTTTTAATACTAAACTTAGACCATAGTCAGTGTTTAATTTATATGAACCGTCTCACATGGCTACGGTCTAAATTCCTTAACCCTTTCACTGCCAAGCTCTGCAAAATGTCACATATGGTGGCCCAGCCAGTATTAAAGGGACTCTGAGCTGAGCTCATGGGTGTGCATTTAAAGAGACACTGAAGTTAAAAAAAAATTATGATATAATGAATTGGGTGCGTAGTACAGATAATTAATAGAACGTTAGTAGCAAAGAAAATATTCTCATTTTTATTTTTGTTATATAGTGGTTTTACAACATTGCATTATTTTCTAGTATTTGCAGTTTACACACTACTCAGCATTCTAAATGATTTTACAGAGCAGGCCTGTGAACTTTTGACCTGTCCTCTGCAGGAACAAAAACCATACAGTCACAGGCACTTGAGATAATAAGCTTCAGAAGACAGAGCTCTCTGCAACTTAGAAAGACGTGGACCTCAATGGCTCTTTTGCATAGATGACTGGAGTTTCTGAACTCTTCCTGTACTGGAAACCATATTAGACTCATGTCACTGCTCCTAATGTTTTATTTCTTAGCTGTACTACACATACAAATCATTATATCATTTCTTTTGCTTCAGTGTCTCTTTAAGGATACCCATGTTTACTTGGTAATAATCTCTCACTTACCGGCTTGTTTTCTAAAGGGGTTTCTCACCCCGGTCCGGCCAGTGTAAATTGCATTGGGCTGACGACTCAGCAAAGTTGTGCTTTGACTGCGGAAGTCTAATCATGCGGTCCGCTCCTGCTTCCTGCTACTCTCCTCTCAGCCTGTCTATGCACAAGCAGCACGTCATTGTGCTCCGTGTACAAGAGGAGCTTCAGAGGTCACAGCACAACTTTGTAGAGTCGCCGGTCCAGTGCAATTTACACCAACCGGGGGGGGGGGGGGGGGGGGGGGTTAGAATGCTTTAGAAAATGGGCTGGTTAGTGAGTGATAACCAAGTATTCGTGGGTATGCTTAAAGGAAACCCGAGGTGAGAGGGATGTGGAGGCTGCCATATTTTTCTTTTTAAACAATACCAGTTGTCTGGCGGTCTTCCTGATACTGTGTCTCTAATGCTTTTAGCCATAGTCCCTGAACAAGCATGCAGCTAATTAGGTACTCTCTCAGCTTGCTCTGGCTTTGCTGAATTAGTCATATGCTTGTTCCAGGGCTTTGACTCTACTTATGCAAGATCAACAGGGCTGCCAGGTAACTGGTATTGTTTACAATGAAATAAATATGGCAGCCTCTACATTCCTCTCGCCTCAGGTTCCCTTTAAATGCATACCCACATGCTCTACTCTGGGTCCTATTAATAATTTTAGAAACTATAAATTAATTAAAGGCCTTCCATACTACATATTTCCTGATAGGGGAGAGCCTATAGAATTAAAGTATGACATAATCCATTTAGTAGGTCATGTGATCTCTACATTAGTAATTATGAAATTAATTTTTATTCAAAATGCACTAAAAATCCATACTTACCGAAACAACAAAAACATGAATCCCACTAAATATGAAATGGGACTGTGGTTAAGTAAAGAGAGGGAAAATTTGTATATAAAATTGTGCACGGTTTACAAAACCACTGAGTTGATTTAACCACTTGACGACCGCAGCGTTAACCCCCCTAACGACCAGGCTCATTTTTGTTAAGCTGGGCTGTGCAGGCTTTTCAGCCTCCTGCACAGCCCAGCTATGGAGCCCAGCGATCGGACTCGCCTCCTTTTTTTTTTTTTCTTTTTTTCTTTTTTTCTTTTTTTGTCCCTAAGGGGACATGCTGTCCTGAGGTGTCCGATCGCTGTGGCCGTTTTTTTTTTCTCTAAACCTCTGAGGCTCTCCCTCCCTCCTCCCTTCCCTTCCCTCTCCTCCCCCTTCCCTCCTCCCCTCCGTGATCTTTATGGAACAGGACAGCAATTCGTCCTTTTCCGCCTCTCATAGGCATTAGCCTATGAGAGGACTGCGATCCCCGGCCAATCAAAGGCCGGGGATCGCCGATCTCGTACAGCGCAGCCGGATGTAAACAAAGGGGATTTCTTTCCCCTTTCGTTTACAAACAGTCTGCTAGCCACGATCGGCGGCTAGCAGGCTAATCACGGAACTCCATTCCGTAAAGTGGCAGGGAACGATTGCGCATGCGTGCGGCAGTTCCCTGGGAAACTGCAGCCCCAGGACTTGACACCAATTGCCGTTAGGTGGTCCCGGGGCTGCCGCTGCGGCCACGCCCATCGACGTCAGGCGGTCCCCAGGTAGTTAAGGACATCCTGTTTTAAGGCTTTTTAAGATGCCCTAAAATTACTTTAAAACGTTTGTTGCTTGTATTTTGGGTCCCTCGGGTGAAAAATGCTTTACAGATATTGCTGGTGTATACTAACATGCATGCGCAAGTACATACTCATGCGCTTGTGTGGTTGCTTAAAACTTTGTGATAACATGGGCGGTACATTGGTGTAGTTAATAGTACTGTCCTATTGCAGCGCTAGGTCCCAGGTTCAAAATTCATCTAGGACACGATCTGCCTGGAGTTTGTGTTCTTCCCATGTTTTTGTGGGTTTCCTCCTACATACCAAAAACAGACCAATAAGTTGCTTGGTGCCCTCAAATTGGCCATAGACAATGATGGGCACACTAGACTAGGTAGGGATTCGATTGTGAACCCCTCTGAGGAACAGCTTGTGACAGGACTACTGACTTTGTAAAAGTGCTACAGAAGATCTCATAACTATATAAACAAACAATAAGGCCTTGTTCACATTATGAAATGCAGATGGCCATGCATTCTGAATTCAACGCACACGTTCACACGCCATCTGTGTTGCCATCCGTTGTGCTGCTGATCCCATTCACCACAGAAAATGTGTGCAGCACTGAATTATCACAACACACTGCTTCACAGCGCAATAATATCACAGCACAGCTCATCCACTTCTGACGTTCTTGTGAATTGTACACTATATCCCTTGACGAAATGCACATAACAATGCCTATATTGTGAAGGAGGCCTGATAATATGTGGATGGGATCAGTGCTTACTGATTTGCACCACAGTGTTCTTGGCATCCCCTTGTAAGCACTGAATACATGTTTCACAAGGTGGGTAAAACTCATGGAAGGTTAGGAAAGAGGCATCAGAGACAGCTGTGGTGTGGTTTCCTGCTTAATGTGTTTTCAAATGTTTTCTTGTGTTAGAGATACAGCTAATATGCAAACTTTATTGACCACCATGGGAACCGCTCTATGATTGTACAGGTTATTTGTTCACCATCTGAACCCCTAAAAAGCTTAAAGAGACTCTGAAGCCATAATAAAAATGGCTTTTTTCCTTATATATAGCAGGGGCATGTGTGCCCCTGCTAAACCGCCGCTATCCCGCGGCTGAACGAGGGTCCTTTCCCCTCCAACCCCCCCCCCCTGCAAAATCCACAACCAACTTGGTCGTAGATTTTGCTACCCCTGTGCGCTTCCGTGTAAGGCAGGGCTATGAGCTGCAGCCCTGCCTCACGCGTCTGTCAGCGGCAGATCTCCGCCTCTCCCCTGCCCCTCTCAGCGAAGGCAGACTGAGAGGGGCGGGGGAGAGGCGGAGATACACGGCTGATAGACGCGTGTGAGGCCGGGCTGCAGCTCATAGCCCTGCCTCACACGGAAGCGCTCCCCGGGCAGCACAGGGTGGATTTGGAGGGGAAAGGACCCTTGTTCAGCCGCGGGATAGCGGCGTTTTAGCAGGGGCACACATGCCCCTGCTATATATAAGGAAAAACGCCATTTTAATTATGGCTTCAGACTCTCTTTAAGTTCATTTTCATGACAGCATAACCATTTGTAAAAATCCAGGCCTCATCTTGTAGAATGCTTTATTTCAAGGTTCTAAAGCATAGGTGTCAAACTCAATCACTTAAAGGAAATCTATAGCCGCATTAAAAAAATAATAAGTCCTTTCTCAGCGATGTCCACCGTTCAAATGTGCTGCATCTAGGAGCCCTTGGAAGCAGTAGTGTCCCCAAGTGCTTCTGAAGACGGGTGGCTCCGTACTGCGGCTGCGTAAGCGCGCCTCCATGCACAGTACGTCTTTGGAAGCACTCAGGGACACGTGTGCTGCCGAGGGTCCCTGAAGGTGCATTCAACCAGTTGGCCAAATACCTGGAATGTGGGTGACCATGCTGGAATTAGTGGAAAGGAGGAGAGGTGAGGCTCTATAGGATCCTTCCCTCTCCATAAGTGGCTATCGGTTTAATTTCACTTCAGGCCAAAATCAAAAACACCACCTTTATTGCGGGCCAAATTTTTTATGATGATTTTAAACAAGGAAAAGTCTCCGGAGGGCACCACAAAATGGAAAATTTTCATTACAAATACTTTTTTGTAGAGATGGTCAATGAGCTGCAAATGATTGAGTTGCAGCTTCATAATGGACCAGTCAAATGCTGAAACAGCAGCGTTTGGGCTATTTTCAAGCTGCATACATTTGCATAAAATCAGCATAAACTTGTGCATCTGCTCAGAATTATTTGCATCTCATTGACTAATCCCTACTTTTTAGTACGTTTTCACTTGCACTTGCTAAATGCTGAAAGAATAATTTATAGATGAGAAACCTCACGGGAAACATTAACTGAATTAGGGCATATGATTTCCGAACGTTACATTAATTGTGTTCTGTCGGAAAATTAATGGTATTGACACTTCTATGTCAACCATAGTGAGGTGGGTTACAGCAGCGCTTATAGGAGCTTATTCAGCAAAGAATAGACAGGTTCCTGCTTCATTTCTGTTCCTTCTGCTTGAATGACCTGGGCTTTAAAAGCTGGAGTGGCTCCAGAACAAATCTGTAAAGCCAGCATCAGGTCAAGGTAACTATACCTTCATCAGTCACTGTAGGACAGATCTGCTTGGCTCATGATCAAGCTTGTGGTAGAAAGATCCTGTAATTGGTTATCCCACACAGAGGCTTCCAAATTCTTGATTCTTTCCCCGTCTGTCCTGAAAGACTTCTGGGAAAATCAATAATAATTTATTTAATGACACCATTTCCAGTTATCCACCAGGATAAAGATTCCCGCCAGTTTAAAGGACCACTATTTTGAAATTGTTGACATTATAAGAACTGCAGTCTAAGGGCTGGTTCAGATGGGCGTCTGAGCCAGCAGCCCAGTGTATCCCTCAAATTCCTTTCTGCTAACGACCAGAAAAGCATTTGGCAACCTTTGGCAGTGCTTCCTGTTGTTCGGCGGATGCGTTGCATTTTGACTCCCATAGGGAGACCCGGAAGCGCTGCGGTTAGCTAATCCTGGACGAAGCAAGATGGGAAACAATTGGATGAAGTGTGGTTTTTGTGTGAAATATAGTAAACGATCATACCAACAGTAGTCCAATAACTTGAATGGACAGAGCTTAAAAGGCCAGCGCTATGGCCATCATTAAACACTGATTCTGTGAACCAGCCCTTATTTGGCTCCTTGTGCATGTAATATTCAATAGCTACTAGTTGTCATAATGATCTAATATAAATTCAGCACACAGGTATGTACAACAGATGTTGGTATCAAGTATTTTGCATCTAGTTTCTTGCACCCCTGCCAGTTCTCCATGTTACTGCTCAGGGGCTATAGCACAGCTATCAACTCCTTTGAAAGTTTTAGCTTTTTCCAAAGGGCTCGTAGTACTGATTTGCAAGCTGTGACTTAGCCTGTCAGCAACCCAATGCTCTTGCGCCTTCTCCCAGGCTGCTGAACACTACTAAAAAGATCACATCTTAGCAGCCAAAGCAGCCAGCAGCAGTGGTGCTCAGCAGAGCTCGAATATTCGAGTAGTTCGAATATTCGAGCTCTTTTTCAGCTATTCGAGCTCGGTATTCGAGCTCCGAATAGTTGGAGCTATTCGAATGGGCTATCCGAGTACACTCGAATAGCCCATTCACTATTCGAGCTATTCGAGCCACCCGGCGCTATTCGAGCTCGGTACCGAGCTCGAATAGCGTCATAGCCCAGATTGATGTCCTTAGAGCCAATCAGAGGGCTCCCAGGCCCTCTGACGGCAGCCAATCACAGAGGGGGACCCTGGCCAGCCCCTACCCTATAAATAGCGGCCGCCATGTTAGGTTTTTCCATGCTTGCCTGAGACTTGTACAGAGAGAGAGTTGCTCCTTTGTGCTTTGGCTTAGCAAGTGCTCTATTGTGGTCATTTACCTAGCGTTTTTGCTCACCTACACCTGCCATATACACCTATATTGTTGTTAGTTAGATAGACATTGTATTTTAGTTAGTAGCTTGTGTGTTACATTAGAGAACTGCAGGCAGCTGCTGCAAGCTTACAGGTTTAGGCCTCAGGGGGGCCTTGCCTCTGTGGGCAGCTGTCCTCTGTTTATTTCTCTCATATTCTATACCAGTATTTCTGCTGTCCTTTACTAATAGTATTGTAGTTATACTGTACTAGGAGTAGGACACTCACTGACTGTCACTGTTTATAGGCTACTAGCTAGCTCCTGCGTGTGTGCACTCACTCACTGTCTGTGTGTACACACACTCTATTTCCTTCTCATTACTGTTTGATTATTGTTAGTTGTACTTACTTACTACTTACTCTTACTGTACCCGTAGGGACACTCACTGTCACTGTTCATATAGGCTACTACTACCTCCTGCGTGTGCGCACTCACTGTCTGAGTGTACACACACAACACACACTCTATTTCCTTCTGATCGCTGATTGATTATTGTAATTAGTTAGTTCTACTTACTGTTACTACTTGTACTTACTCACTCTTACTGTACTAGGAGTCTAGGACACTGAGTCACTGTGTTCATAGGCTACTAGCTCCTGCCTGCGTGCACTCACTGTCTGAGTGTACACACACCCACACTCCATTTCCTTCTGATCGCTGATTGATTATTGTAATTAGTTAGTTCTACTTACTGGTGTTACTACTTACTCTTACTGTACTAGGAGTCTAGGACACTCAGTCACTGTGTTCATAGGCTACTAGCTCCTGCCTGCGTGCACTCACTGTCTGAGTGTTCACACACCCACACTCCATTTCCTTCTGATCGCTGATTGATTATTGTAATTAGTTAGTTCTTCTTACTGTTACTACTTACTCTTACTGTACTAGGAGTCTAGGACACTCAGTCACTGTGTTCATAGGCTACTAGCTCCTGCGTGCGTGCACTCACTGTCTGAGTGTACACACACCCACACTCCATTTCCTTCTGATCGCTGATTGATTATTGTAATTAGTTAGTTCTACTTACTGTTATTACTTACTCTTACTGTACTAGGAGTCTAGGACACTCAGTCACTGTGTTCATAGGCTACTAGCTGCTGCGTGCGTGCACTCACTGTCTGAGTGTACACACACCCACACTCCATTTCCTTCTGATCGCTAATTGATTATTGTAATTAGTTAGTTCTACTTACTGGTGTTACTACTTACTCTTACTGTACTAGGAGTCTAGGACACTCAGTCACTGTGTTCATAGGCTACTAGCTCCTGCGTGCGTGCACTCACTGTCTGAGTGTACACACACCCACACTCCATTTCCTTCTGATCGCTGATTGATTATTGTAATTATTTAGTTCTACTTACTGTTATTACTTACTCTTACTGTACTAGGAGTCTAGGACACTCAGTCACTGTGTTCATAGGCTACTAGCTCCTGCGTGCGTGCACTCAGTGTCTGAGTGTACACACACCCACACTCCATTTCCTTCTGATCGCTGATTGATTATTGTAATTAGTTAGTTCTTCTTACTGTTACTACTTACTCTTACTGTACTAGGAGTCTAGGACACTCAGTCACTGTGTTCATAGGCTACTAGCTCCTGCGTGCGTGCACTCACTGTCTGAGTGTACACACACCCACACTCCATTTCCTTCTGATCGCTGATTGATTATTGTAATTAGTTAGTTCTACTTACTGTTATTACTTACTCTTACTGTACTAGGAGTCTAGGACACTCAGTCACTGTGTTCATAGGCTACTAGCTCCTGCGTGCGTGCACTCAGTGTCTGAGTGTACACACACCCACACTCCATTTCCTTCTGATCGCTGATTGATTATTGTAATTAGTTAGTTCTTCTTACTGCTACTACTTACTCTTACTGTACTAGGAGTCTAGGACACTCAGTCACTGTGTTCATAGGCTACTAGCTCCTGCCTGCGTGCACTCACTGTCTGAGTGTACACACACTAAATTTACTTGTGATTACTACTGATTATTGTAACTGCTAGTTGTACTTCCTGACTGTTACTACTTACTTACTGTACTAGGGGACACTCACTCAGTCACCTCACCAACCAACCCACTCCATTAAAGTACCCCACTTTTCACCCGCCCTTTTAAAAAACTTTTGTCTATACGCCCAAAACATTGAAGATGTCTGGAAGTGGCAGCCAGCGCGGTTTGGGCAAGGGGAAGGGCAGCAAGGGAATCAGGAGGAGAGGGAGCAGCATTGTGGCAAGCCGCGGGCGCGCCACCATGCACAGTTCCGCAGCAGCAGCAGCAGCGTCAGTGGCTAACATTCCTCCCATAGCCACTGGCCGTGGACGCCTTGGGCGCCGCCCAGCAGGAGCATCTGCAACTCACGCTGCAGAGACACAGCAGCAGCAGCGTGTAGCACCTGCTCCGATTTTCCTCCAGCCGGGTCGGAAACGTCCCATTGAGGAAAAGGATGCAGACACTGTGGTGCAACTCATGACGGAGGATGAGCAGCCCGCCATCAGCTCTGCATCCGAGGCCTCCACCCTCACCACCACCACCACCACCACCCCTGTTCGCAGCAGCCGCCCAGCAGGGTCTGGGGAGGAGGCCAGTTCACCGTCAGTCGCCGACCTCTCATTCAGCACTCTTTTGACCCCAGGCATGATGAGTCAATTGTCTGCTGTTGTTGGCGATTTTGAGGAGGAGATGCTGATGGGCACTTTGGGGGATGAGGGATTGGACAGCAAGACTGTGGCGACAGTCAAGCAGCCCATCCATGCATCAGGAGAGGAGTTTGGGGGGTCATCATCCCAGCAGGACATGTTTGAGGAGGGGGAGGATGATGTTGATGACCCGGTGACAGACAGAGACTGGGTGCCACCACCTCCAAGGGATGTCGTCCTCAGCAGCTCGGAGGAGGAGGAGGATGCGCTTGTGGGCCTTGCAAGGAGGCGCATCATTGCAAGCATTGGCAGCGACCCACAGCCTGCTGGTGTCTCAGGCTCAGCAGCAGCAGCAGCAGCATCAGCCAGTACCACCACCAGCCGCACCCAAGCCCCCCCCCCCCAACCACCACAGGGAGACAGGCAGCAGCGCTTCCATGCCGTAGGGGGATGTTTCTGTCACCAATCTGGCGCTTTTTCACCATGCCCACTGTGTACAGCAAGTACGCCACTTGCAACCACTGTCAGCGGAAGTTGAGCAGAGGTGCAGACCCCTTAAAGTTCAGCACCAGCTCGCTGATCAACCACCTTGCGGCTAAACATTTCCACCAGCATGAGGAGTTCCAGAGGCTGAAGGCATCTGGTGCTGGCAGTGGCACCACACCCATCACTGCACAGCCTTCAGCAGCAGCAACAGCAGCCACCCGCCCTCCTGCTCCTCCAGCAGCACCAGCAGGAGTGCGGAAACGCACTGCTCCTCCCCCCTCTGCAACTCCTGCCGCCGACACTGAGGCCTGTTCTGGCAGCCAGTCCTCAGTGGCCTCCTCCGCTGTGTCTGGTGATTCCCGTGTCAGCAAAAGGCCACGCCAGAGCCTTTTGAGCGAGTCCTTCCAGGGGGTGGTTAGGGCTCTGCCTCCCAGCAGCCGTCGCGTGCGGCAGCTGAACGGCTTGCTGGCACGGGCCATGTGCTCCCAACTCCTGCCGTACACGCTCGTGCAGGAGGGGAGCGACATGCGGGCGCTGCTTGCTTGTGCAGCCCCAGACTGGCAGCTCCCCAGCAGACACTTTTTCTCCCGCAAGGCCATTCCAGCACTGCACCGCTTTGTGATGGCCAATGTGGAGCGAGGGCTGGAGCACGCGGTTGGTGAAAGGGTCCACGTCACCATGGACTCCTGGAGCAGCCGCTTCGGGACAGGCCGCTACCTGTCCTTCACTGTCCACTGGGTCAGCTTGGTGGAAGGGGGTGAGGATGGGAGAGCAGCAGCGGGCACAGCAGCAGCAGCAGCAGCAACACAGTGGGTGGTGCCACCCCGCAGGGTCAGGGGAACTGCAGCGGGTTCCTCCGATCCTCTGCCATCCTCCGCCACACCTGGCCTCAGCAGCAGCGTGAAGGCCCGCCACTGCCAAGCGCTGCTGCACTTGGTCAGCCTTGGCAAGACCAAGCTGACGGCAGCCCACGTGTTGGCCAAACTCCAGGAGCAGGAGAGGATTTGGCTGACCCCCAGAGGCCTCAGAGTCGGAGAGGTGGTGTCCGACAATGGGGCCAATCTGGTTGCTGCCATAGACAGGGGAAACCTGACCCACATCCCCTGTCTTGCCCACGTGCTGAACCTGGTGGTGCAGAAGTTCCTGCGCACCTACCAGGGGATGGGCGAACTGCTGGAAACGGCAAGGAATGTTGTGCGTCACTTCCGGCGCTCGGCTGCAGCCTGTGCGAGCCTGGAAGACGTGCAAAAGGAGCTGGATCTGCCACGCCATCGGCTGATCATTGACGTTCCGACTCGCTGGAACTCCACCCTGGCGATGTTGGAGCGTCTGGTTGAACAGAGGCACGCTGTCAACCAGTACCTTGCCCTGGCCACTGTTTCCGCAGCTCGGAGAAGGGACAAGACCAGCAACATCCCGTCCATCGTCCCCGATGATGACTGGAGGCACATGCAGCAGGTGTGCTTTGTGCTGGCTCCCTTCCTGCAGGCCACAAACATGGTGAGCAGGGACCATGCTATGGTCTGCGAGTGGGTGCCCCTGGTTTCTCTGCTGAACAGGGCCCTCGATGGTTTGCTGGAACAGGGAGCGGCAGCCTTGGACCAGCAGGAGCGGCAACCAGCTGCGCAGTCCACCTCTGAGGGGGAGGAGGAGGAGGACTTGGTGGAGGTCCCTGACCTGGCTGCTGATGAGGGGGATCAGCACAGCGCAGCTGAGTTGGTGCGGGGGTGGAGAGAGGATGAGGCGGCAGAGGAGGAGGATGAGGACAGCACTGACGTCGATGTGCCAGCAGACGTGGCCCGCCTCTTCCCAATGGCAGCGCACATGCTGGCGTGCCTGCGCAGGGACCCCAGGGTGATCCAGATGAAGCAGAGGGAGGACATCTGGATCAGCATGATGTTGGACCCACGCCTCAAGGGGAAGTTGAGCCAGTTCCTGCCGCCTGCAGGAGGAGACCCAGCGCAACAAATAAGGAGCTTGCAGCAGGCCCTTGTTGAGCGCTTGGAGGAAGCCTTCCCCCAGCCTTCCACCCCCACTGTCCAGCAGCCAGCACAGAGGCAGCAGCAGGTGCCTGCATCCAGCAGCAGCAAGCGCCCCACAGACCTGCTGTCTCTCAGCCACGAGCTCTACAGGACTGTAGAGGCTCCGGCAGCAGTGACTAGAGAGGAGATGCATGCAGCAGCATCCTCCTCCGGTCACAGCCAGCGCCTGACCCGCATGGTGGCTGACTACATGGGGTCGTACAGCGGGCTTGACAGCGATGCCCCTGTTGATCCCATGGAGTATTGGGGCAAGCGCATGGAGATCTGGAGCGAGCTAGCGCAGTACGCCCTGGAAGTGCTGTCCTGCCCCCCTTCCAGCGTGCTGTCCGAGCGCTGCTTCAGTGCAGCTGGTGGCGTGGTCACCGAGAAACGCTCACGTCTGTCTCACAAGTCTGTGGACAGACTGACGTTTCTCAAGATGAACCAGGCGTGGGTGGAAGGCGAGTTCCTGGCCCCTGTTGTCGGCGAGAGGGGGACATGAACTGGCTGCCGGAACCATCGTTAATGTGCCTTACCACCCTTTACCACCTCCTGGCTCCTGCTCACTAAGCCAGCCTGGTTCACTTTGACTATTACGTCGCCTGCAGCCACACATTTTACACCTACAGTGGGCTGCTGTGTACTGCCCTTCTGCTGTCTGTCTGTGTTTCCCACTGCCAGGGTACACAGAATGACCTTCTTCTGCTGCCACTCTGCCACCAGCTATTACGTCAAACAATAGCTATATTGGTTGCAAAACCGAAACCAAACAAACCATTAAAAAAAAAAAAGGTTTAATTTTTCTGAGGTGCCCGGGTTGAAAACTGTGTTGTTCCAGTTGTGTATTGGACACAATGTGGGCTGCACGACCGCTGTCTGGGACCTCCTGTTGTGTTTATTTACGGCCCTGGTATCACCGCTAGGTACCAGGGCTATTATGTCACGCTGCCTACCTGCTGCCACACTCACACTGCTCCTCCATACCTCCTCCTGCTGCTGCTGCTGCTGTCTGTCTGTGTTTCCCACTGCCAGGGTACACAGATGATTTACCTTCTGCTGCCACTCTGCCACCAGCTATTACGTCAAACAATAGCTGCTCGCCTACTCCTCCATTCCTCCTCCTGCTGCTGCTGTCTGTCTGTGTTTCCCACTGCCAGGGTACACAGAATTACCTTCTTCTGCTGCCACTCTGCCACCAGCTATTACGTCCAAAAATAGCTAAATTGGTTGTAAAACCAAAAACCAAAAAACCATTAAAAAAAAAAAGGTTTAATTTTTCTGAGGTGCCCGGGTTGAAAACTGTGTTGTCCCAGTTGTGTATTGGACACAATGTGGGCTGCACGACCGCTGTCTGGGACCTCCTGTTGTGTTTATTTACGGCCCTGGTATCACCGCTAGGTACCAGGGCTATTATGTCACGCTGCCTACCTGCTGCCACACTCACACTACTCCTCCATTCCTCCTGCTGCTGCTGTCTGTCTGTGTTTCCCACTGCCAGGGTACACAGAATTACCTTCTGCTGCCACACTGCCACCAGCTATTACGTCAAACAATAGCTGCTCACATAATTACTCTCCTCCATTCCTCCTCCTGCTGCTGCTGCTGTCTGTCTGTGTTTCCCACCGCCAGGGTACACAGATTTACCTTCTGCTGCCACTCTGCCACCAGCTATTACGTCAAAAAATAGCTTTATATCTGTGTAATTGGTTGTAAAACCAAAACTACAAAACCATTACAAAAAAAGGTTTAATTTTTCTGAGGTGCCCGGGTTGAAAACTGTGTTGTCCCAGTTGTGTATTGGACACAATGTGGGCTGCACGACCGCTGTCTGGGACCTCCTGTTGTGTTTATTTACAGCCATGGTATCACCGCTAGGTACCAGGGCTATTATGTCACGCTGCCTGCCTCATTGACTGCATGCTGCCACACACTCATCCTCCTCCTCCTGCTGCTAAATTTACCTCCTGCTGTCTGTGTGTTTCCACTGCCAGGGAGCACATACAATGGCGCTTCCAACATGCGTGCGCCACCAGCTATTTGTTGTTACGCTCAAAAATAGCTGCATTTCTTTAAAAAAAAAAAAAATGAAAAGAGAAATAAGTGACGAAGAAGACGATATAGAAGAAGATGAAGATGAAGAAGAAGAAGATGAAGAAGATGAAGATGAAGAAGATGAAGAAGATGAAGATGAAGAAGATGAAGAAGATGATGAAGAAGATGAAGAAGATGATGAAGAAGATGATGAAGAAGATGAAGAAGAAGATGAAGAAGAAGAAGAAGATGAAGATGAAGAAGATGAAGAAGATGAAGAAGATGAAGAAGAAGATGAAGAAGAAGATGAAGAAGAAGATGAAGAAGAAGATGAAGAAGATGAAGAAGAAGATGAAGAAGAAGATGAAGAAGATGAAGAAGAAGATGAAGAAGAAGATGAAGAAGATGAAGAAGAAGATGAAGAAGAAGATGAAGAAGATGAAGAAGATGAAGAAGAAGATGAAGAAGAAGATGAAGAAGAAGATGAAGAAGAAGATGAAGAAGAAGATGAAGAAGATGAAGAAGATGAAGAAGATGAAGAAGATGAAGAAGATGAAGAAGATGAAGAAGATGAAGAAGATGAAGAAGATGAAGATGAAGAAGATGAAGATGAAGATGAAGAAGATGATGAAGAAGAAGAAGAAGATGAAGAAGAAGAAGATATAGAAGAAGAAGAAGAAGATATAGAAGAAGAAGAAGAAGATATAGAAGATGAAGAAGAAGAAGAAGAAGAAGAAGTATATACAGTACTGAACAAAATTCTGGACACAACTTCTCTTTTCACCTTTTTTTTTTTTTAAAGGAACATCCCCACATAATCACTTGCTGTTGTCACTTGGAAAAAAATATGTTTCTTGCATCATTAACCCTCAAAACAAGTGTTGGGAAGCTATTTAAGGCCAAATCGAATAGTCAGCTCGAATAATGAGCTCGAATACCGACTCGAATAGTGAGCTCGAAGTCCGAGGTCGAATCGAATAGTAAAATTTATTCGACTCGAATATTCGACTGACCTCGAATAATTTACTATTCGAATTCGACCAAACTCGAATTTTAAAAAGGGGTATTTGAGCACTTTGACAGCTGGAGATTTATGGACACTCTCACACATCTCCCACTGTCAGAGCTGCTGGCTGCTGCTAAGATCTCTTTAGTAGTATTCAGCAGCCCAGGCTGAGTCCCAGCCTGTGAAATGGTACCAGGAGACTTTCAGAAAAGGTTGAAGTCGAAGTTGATCGCTGTGCCATAGCCCAGCGAGAGTACCATAGGGAGACTGTCCATAATCATTGGCAGAGCCAATGTGTAAAACCCTTTTGAGGCCAATGTGTAAAACCCTTTTGAGGCAAATGTCTGTCCGATAGACCTTTAACTGTATTTGATGGTTATGACAACTAGCATATACAGTGGGTTGCAAAAATATTCGGCCCCCTTGAAGTTTTCCACATTTTGTCACATTACTGCCACAAACATGAATCAATTTTATTGGAATTCCACATGAAAGACCAACACAAAGTGCTGTACACATGAGGAACGAAAATAATACATGATTCCAAACATTTTTTTTACAAATAACTGCAAAGTGCTGTGTGCATAATTATTCAGCCCCCTTTGATCTGAGTGCAGTCAGTTGCCTATATACATTGCCTGATGAGTGCTAATGACTAGAGTGCACCTGTGTGTAATCTAATGTCAGTACAAATACAGCTGCTCTGTGAGGGCCTCAGAGGTTGTCTAAGAGAATATTGGGAGCAATAACACCGTGAAGTCCAAAGAACACACAAGACAGGTCAGGGATCAAGTTATTGAGAAATTTAAAGCACACTTAGGCTACAAAAATATTTCCAAAGCCTTGAACATCCCACGGAGCACTGTTCAAGCGATCATTCAAAAATGGAAGGAGTATGGCACAACTGTAAACCTACCAAGACAAGGCCATCCACCTAAACTCACAGGCCGAACAAGGAGAGCGCTGATCAGAAATGCAGTCAAGAGGCCCATGGTGACTCTGGACGAGCTGCAGAGATCTACAGCTCAGGTGGGAGACTCTGTCCATAGGACAACTATTAGTCATGCACTGTACAAAGTTGGCCTTTATGGAAGAGTGGTAAGAAGAAAGGCATTGTTAACAGAAAGCATAAGAAGTCCCGTTTGCAGTTTGCCACAAGCCATGTGGGGGACACAGCAACCATGTGAAAGAAGGTGCTCTGGTCAGATGAGACCAAAATGGAACTTTTTGGCCAAAATGCAAAACGCTATGTGTGGCGGAAAACTAACACTGCACATCACTCTGAACACACCATCCCCACTGTCAAATATGGTGGTGGCAGCATCATGTTCTGGGGGTGCTTCTCTTCAGCAGGGCCAGGGAAGCTGGTCAGAGTTGATGGGAAGATGGATGGAGCCAAATACAGGGCAAACTTGGAAGAAAACCTTTTGGAGACTGCAAAAGACTTGAGACTGGGGCGGAGGTTCACCTTCCAGCAGGACAATGACCCTAAACATAAAGCCAGGGCAACAATGGAATGGTTTAAAACAAAACCTATCCATGTGTTAGAATGGCCCAGTAGAGATCTAAATCCAATCAAGAATCTGTGGCTAGATCTGAAAACTGCTGTTCACAAATGCTGTCCACCTAATCTGACTGAGCTGGAGCTGTTTTGCAAAGAAGAATGGGCAAGGATTTCAGTCTGTAGATGTGCAAAGTTGGTAGAGACATACCACAAAAGACTGGCAGCTGTAATTGCAGCAAAAGGTGGTTCTACAAAGTATTGACTCAGGGGGCCGAATAATTACGCACACCACTTTGCAGTTATTTATTTGTAAAAAATGTTTGGAATCATGTATGAGTTTCGTTCCACTTCTCACGTGTACACCACTTTGTATTGGTCTTTCACGTGGAATTCCAATAAAATTGATGCATGTTTGTGGCATTAATGTGACAAAATGTGGAAAACTTCAAGGGGGCCGAATACTTTTGCAATCCACTGTAAATTTCATATATAAATGAAAGTACTGTATGTTTCTATTAAAGGGGCACTATGGCAAAAAATTGTAACATTTAAAATATGTGCAAACATAAACAAATAAGTACATTTTTTTTCCAAAGTAAAATGTGCCATAAATTACCGTTCTCCTATATTACTGTCACTTACAGTAGGTAGTAGAAATCTGACAGAAGTGACAGGTTTTGGACTAGTCCATTTCTTCATGGTGGGATTCTCAGGGAATTTCTTTTCAAAAGTACTAAGTGAATGGCAGTTGCTCTGTCCAACTGCCAACAAAACTGTGTAGCGAGCAGGGAGGCTGGCCAGCATCATTGTTTAAGTCCTTTTTAGGAAATATATTTATAAAGAATAAAAGCCTTGCTGAGAATCCCCTGTGAAGAGATGGACTAGTCCAAAACCTGTCACTTCTGTCAGATATCTACTACCTACTGTAAATGACAGCATCATAGGAGAAAAGTAATTTATGGCTCATTTTACTCTGGAGAAAACTTACTTCTTATTTGACTATGTTTGCACATATTTTAAATTTTACAATTTTAGGCCATAGTGCCCCTTTAAGTACAAGGCTTAGAATTATTATTTTTTTAAATATCAGTCCTTCTTTGTCCTTGACTGGTTGCATTAGTATAGAAGGGGGCACTAATGTGTCTATAATATGGAATTTTGTGCTTGCGGGGTGGACCACTGAAAATGGTGTTGGCAAATAACCTCTCTGGGACTTTCTCCCAAAAACTGTGGCTTTTTAATATGTATTTAAGAAAATTCCAGTCTGGCTTTTATGTTATTCTTTCAGAAGTGCAGTCCAGCTTGGTCTTTTTTTCATGAAACCTTTTATTAAGTTTTTCCAACTTGCAAAACGTACAGAAAACAATGAAGTAATACAATATAAAGACATGTCAATACAATAATCTACTATATATCGTTTGTCAGCTTGGTCTTTTTCAACTGAGCCCCCTGACCCATTAAAGTTTGGAAGTTGTCCTTGGTTCTTGTCTACCATTCTCTGTATATGTTTTTTATGGGATTTATTTTCCTTTTGTGGTTGTGTTCAGGGTGTTTGAGTACAGTCATACGGATCTTACAATACAATACAATAACATTTCTATAGCGCTTTTCTCCCATAGGACTCCAAGCGCTTAGGCTCTCTCAGATTCAGTAATTGGTAGTAGTATGAATTATTCACACAACAAAAGTTATATTTCTGAAAATGCCAGACTGAACAGGTGGGTTTTCAGTCTGGATTTAAACACGTCCAGGGATGGAGCTGTCCTGATCTGTTGAGGTAAGGAGTTCCAAAACGTAGGGGCAGCATGACAGAAGGCTCTGGGACCAAAAGATTCCGTGTGGACTCTGGGTATGACTAGATTATTAGAACCTGTGGATCTGAGAATGCGGGGATTGCTACGTAGCTGTAACATATCTTTCATGTATCCAGGGCCTAGATTATTCAGGGATTTAAATGTCAGTAGGCCGATCTTGAATAGGACCCTCCATTCTATAGGTAGCCAGTGAAGTGCAGGACTGGCGTTGTGGCAGTGACGCGGTTGGTTGGTTAGTAGTCTGGCAGCAGTATTCTGTATCAGCTGTAGGCGGTGCAAGACCTTTTTTGGAAGGCCAGTGTAGAGAACATTACAGTAGTCCAGTCGGGATGTGATAAAGGCATGGACTAAGGTTGGCATATCTTCTGGGGGGATGAGGTGCTTGATTTTTGCAATGTTCTTCAGGTTAAAATGGGATGATTTCACCACAGCAGAGATTTGAGTTCTGAAGTTTAACTCTCCGTCAATTAGAACTCCCAGGCTACGCAGAGCTATGATCAGAGCTGCGTAGATCCGTGCCTCCTATTCCCAGTGGTGAAGACTGCAAGTTAAGTTGTTTTGTTATCATGCTCTGCCCTCCAATTAGAAGGACTTCAGTTTTGACTGCATTTAGTTTCAGCCAGTTGTCATTCATCCATTGTTGTAGTTCACGTAAGCAGGCGTTTATAGTTGGAGTTGGGTCTGTCACACCAGGCTTGAAGGAAAGCTATAGTTGGGTGTCGTCTGCATAGCAGTGGTATGTCAGGCCATGTTTTCGGATTCGTTTTCCAAGCGGTAACATGTAAATTGTGAAAAGCAAGGGAGAGAGGATTGAGCCCTGGGGCACCCCATACTTAAGTGATACAGGGGTGGACAGGAAGGGCCCCATAGACACTTTGTGGGTTCTGCCACTCAAGAAGGATTGGAACCACTGAAGAACTATGCCATCAATGCCGCAGTATTCCTGTAGCCTGTTTATCAAGGCCAACTGTATCAAAGGCTGCAGAAAGGTCTAGCAGTATGAGGATCAAGCACTCTCTTCTTTCTCTTGCCATGAGCAGCTGGTTGCATATTTGGATGAGGGCAGTTTCAGTGCTGTGGTGTTTCCTGAAGCCAGACTGGAATGGGTCATAATTGTTGTTAGCCACTTAAGTCTATCTAGATGACTATTGTCGTCCATATAGACACCAATGAAGTCTCAAGTTAACTGGGCGGCTATACGCATCCAGTGTTACTACGATGGATGTGAATGCAAGCCGAACAAACTCCCTGAGCCAATTGCAGGGACCATGTCCATTCATAATAAAAAAAAAACTTAAGTACAGTGTAAAAAATATGAATAGTACATAATCAAATAATAAATACAAAATGAAAAAAACACTTTCCGGTAACCCAGGGTAGTGTTTTTTTTTTTTGTTTTTTGTTTTTTTTAGAGCCAAATTGTAGTCACTACATTCTTAATAAAAAAATTTATAAAATGATTCCCTCCCCCAAACCCCCCCGAGTTACCAAGCTAACACTACTGTAAAATTACAATTTAAAATACATAAATAGTCAATAGTTCCCTTAGGAAATCAGATTTTTTTTAAATGTGTGTCATGAGGGTATATTACTGGTATTTTAGTAAATATGAGCTTCTAATTGTTGACTGGAAAAAAAAAACAGAAAAAATACTCCTTTATTTCCAAATATATTGTCACCACAAGCATACAGCAGATTAAAAGTCTACAACAGATCTGATTGTCTGCATGCTTGTTTCAGGTGTGCTGTTCAGACACTACTGACCAGAAATATCATCTGGACTGCCAGGTAACTGGTATTGTTTAAAAGGAAATAAATATGGCAGCCTCCATAGGTCTCAGTCTCTCTCCTCGGATTCCTTTTAATTCAAGGGGGTGGACGGTGATGTGATATGAGTCAGTACGTTTGCAGAGACTCAAAAACAATGACTAACGTAACCAGACGTACTAAGATCATTTTTGGTTGAAAATCCTTTGTAATCTGTCTTCATGAAGTTTGGAGCTCCTGGACATTACTACCTGCTGGGTTTCCTCTGTAGTGAGGCTTTGCCAGGCCTTGGCTGCAGCAGTCTTCTGTTGCTGCTTGTTATTGGGCCACCTTCTGGTTTGTTTTCAGCAAGCATGCGCTCAGGTGGGTTGAAGTCAGGTGACTTGGCCACTGAAGATTATTACCGTACATATATTTTCCTTTAGAAGCTCTTCAGCATGCTTTAAGTTATTGTCCATTTGTACTGCTAAGCACAGGCCTATTCATTTTACAGCATTTGGCTAATAATGAAATGAGTGAGCTGCCCATACCTGGCCAAGTAACAGCTTGCCAGTCAATTGTCCAATTACTTTTTGTACCTTGCAAAATGAAAAGAAGGGGACTGCCTGTAAAATAGAAAGAACCAATTCTGAAATCATTCACCCTCAAGGGCAGTAAATAACCACAAATTAGAGGCTGCAATTTCAGCTCATATTCATTTAGTGCCAATGGTGGTTCTTGGCATAAAGCTACAGTAACATTACAATCATTTTATATTAACATGTTTTTATGTGCCATCTCTCACATAATGGAGTTTTACATATGGAGCTGGGTGTTGTGTAGTGTCTGTACTAGAAAAGCAAAACCTTTATGTCTTCGTTATTTTCATATTCCAGCTTCCACCTTATACCTTTTATGGCTTATATACTAACCCTTTTACTGCCAGTGACAATTGGGTTGATTCATGAGATGTTTCTCATAAATGGTCTAGTTTTTTACTTTATTTATATTAAACCTTTTAGGAACCCAATAAAGAAAGAACACAATGAATGTAATATCGAAATTATATGTATCGGGGAAAGCTTGGTTTCAGTGGTGTTTTTTTTTTTTTTTTTTAAACTGCTGAAAACTTATGACAGTATGTAGCTAATGGCCCATATGTGATTTAGGGCCCTGACACACCAAATAGCGTTTTTCAAGTCGTGTTTTTTAAAAATGCCTCCATTGACTTATATTAAAATCATGGCAAAATTACTGCGATCATGATTTTTTCCGGCCACGGCAGTCCCAAAATCCGTATAAGCCGTGATTGTGACCCGGATTTGAAACGGACTTACCGATTTGACTCAGATTTTAGCTGTGATTACCATTAGAATCGGTGATCACGGGTCGTGTTCCGGATTTACCTTTAACGTTAATAGCAAAACCCCCATACATGCTACAATCTCCAAAACTGCAAGGATTATAAAGGTGATCAGTGTCTACAACTTAATTTTTTTTTTCCCCAAAAGACCTTATAGTTTTTGAGAAAATCGAATTTTAAAGTTTCAAATGAAAAAAGTATTTGATTAAAAACTGCCAAAACCCGTCGATTTTAGCGGTTAATAGCAAAGCCCCCTTACATGGTAGAAACACCAAATTCGCCAGATATGTTAAGAAGAACAGTGGGAACGAGAACATTTTTTTTAAAAAGACCTTCTAGTTTTTGAGAAAATCGATTTTAAAATTTCAAAGGAAAAAGGTATACATTTTAAATGTGTAAATGAGTTAATGAAGCAAAGCCCCCTTACATGCTAGAAACACGAAATTTGCAGGATATGTTAAAAAAAAAAACAGTGGGAAAAAATAATCATTCCCTATATTTTTTATTTATTTATTTATTTTTTTATGTTCAGAGGGTGGGAAATTTAAAAAAAAAGACATGGGATCCCCCTGAGCATATTTAACCCCTTGTCCCCCATGCAGGCTGGGATAGTCCTAATGTGAAGCCCTGGCCGACTGGGGCTTTGCACCCTGAGCTATACCAGCTTGCATGGTCCATGGTATGGGGGGGGGGGGGCTGTCAAGCTTTCCCCTCCCCCCGGAGCCCTGTCCAATCCTTGAACAAGGAGCTCTTTCCCACCTCCAGTGACCCAGGAGGAGGTGGGGGCAACAACTCCCGAGGGGAGGGGGAAATTTATGATGGTATTTGGGAGTCCCCTTTAAGAAGACCCCTACCTCTTACCCATTTCCACAAAGGGTTAAAATGAAAGAAAGAAACACAACCACGAGTAAAGTATTTTAATATTCTTAAGTAACCAGAAATACTTACAGCAGGATACCCTGAAATCAATAAAAACAGCACATAGTGCCCAGTAGTACCTTAAATGGTTAACAATCTGCACCTCATGCTGCACTCCACAGGGAGGTGCCACCACTGGGTGGGATGATACCTCTCCCCGCCCCCCCACCGCCTTTGTTGTTACGACTCGCTACTTGTATGTTTGCGTTATAACCGTATCTTTCTCCACCGAGTAAATCAATCCAGATTGTCTTGTAAAGCATTTTATTGTTGCTCAGCATCAGGACAAACAGGCATGCAGCTCCGGCAGCGGAGTCGGGCCAGCACACCTCCATCTGGTATACCACTTCCTCGTAACTGGCGTCACACGTACCTTCAAGCTCAGCCCTGTGCGTTTCATTATACTATGACTCATCAGGGTAAAGTTGGAGTTGAACATCTATGGGCAGCCTGACCCTGTACTACTTCCTGGTTGCAATGTCCTGCAGTAGTACGCATGCCCTGGCCAGGTCACATTCATTAGTATGCATGTCCTGGCCCGGCTGTGCATGTCCTTGATTGGGCGCCTGTGGCCTGGCACGCTTCGTGACGTCACTCATGCGCAAAGAGTGCCCAGCCACAGGTGCACAATCAAGGACGTGCACAGCCGTGCCAGGGCATGCATACTAATGAACACGTCCGGGCCAGGGCATGCGTACTACTGCGGGACATTGTGACACGGAAGTAGTAAAGGGCCAGGCTGCCCATAGCTTTGCGGCGAGCAGTGCATACATCACTAACCGGGCTGATTCTGATCAGTTGTTCACCTTATTTATGTTAAACTGTTTAGGAACCCAACAAAAAAAGGACACAAGGAATGTAATATCGAAATTAGATTTATCAGAAAAACTTATTTTCAGTGATTATTTTATTTCTTTATTTTTTTTGCTTAAAAACTGCTGAAAAGGTATTATGTAGACAATGCTGAAAGGTTATTTTAACCCTCCTGGCGGTTTGCTAAAAAATCGCCAGGGGGCAGCAAATCTTTTTTTTTTTAATTTTTTTTTTTTTTTTTTCATGTAGCGAGACAAAGTCTCGCTACATAATAGCCGCTGCTCAGCGGCATCCCCCCAGCCCCTCCGATCGCCTCCGGCGATCGGCGATCAGGAGATTCCGTTCAAAGAATGGGATCTCCTGGAGGGCGTCGTGACGTCAAAGGGGATTCCGATCCACCCCATAGAGCTGCCTGGCACTGATTGGCCAGGCAGCGCACGGGGTCTGGGGGGGGGGGGGCGGCTGTGGCGCGACGGATAGCAGCGGATCGGCGGGTAGCGGCGGCGATCGGGCACTGCACGCAGCTAGCAAAGTGCTAGCTGCGTGCAACAAACAAAAAATTATGCAAATCGACCCAGCGGGGCCTGAGCGGTGACTTCCGGCGGCATGGCCCGAGCTCAGCTCGGGCTTACCGCCAGGAAGGTTTAAGAGATGACAAATTATCTCTTAGGAGAAAATGTGATTGAATAAGGCCCAAAGAGGGATGATTCGAGAAGTTTTGTGAATGCATCCTAGTCAAGTCTTATTTGCTCTTTCTACTCTTACCTTTGTGTAGGAATAAGTCAGGTGGTTGGCGTCAGGCTTTCAGCAGGTTTTAGGGCCCATTCACACTAGGGTGATTAGTGGGCGATTCCTGCTAATCGCCAAAGCGCTAGCACTTTTTAAAAGTGCTAGTGCTTTTCTACCCTATGGCAGTGTCCTCGTTGCCACGATTGGTGCCGATCACGGGTGTTTTGCAATTAGCGCTAATCGTAAACGTTACCTGCAGCATTTTTTGAGTGATTTTGGAGCGATTGCGCTACAGTGCTAATAAATTATAGGTGGTACAGTGCTTATATGTTATGTACTGTGCAAGAGTTCAGATGCACTCTACGCATCAGAGGTGGCGGTTACTACTTCTACATTTTATATTTGTTATCATGTACTTTCCTTCTAAGATACCTAGCCTTTAAGGCAGTGATTGGGTCAGTTTCCCTTTTTACTTGGGATGGTTACATTCACGATTATTGCCACAGGGTTTTCCACTCTTACATGGGACGCCTCGAGCTGCCTCCTTTTATTTTACATAAGCTTTCCTTTGATAGTAATTGTAGCCATAACCATGCATGAAAAGACTTGCCTCCAACACTCTAGTTTTAGACAAGTTCATGCTGAATTAACCTCTCTCTTTTCAAAGGCAATCTAAAATCCACATTGTGGCAAAACGGATTTATAATAAATGTGTATTTCATTCAAAATTGATACATCCCGTCTACAATATATATGAAGAGAGATTTTCAGAGGAATTATAAAATCAGCAGGACAAGAGCATTGCTTTGCTGTCAGATTTCTGTTTTATACGTCTGGATTTTGCGTTTGCTTTCATTCGGTCGTCCTTGTGTGTTGAAAAGCAGCGGTTTCCCGCTATGTGCCTTTCCTGTGACTACAGGTCAGCACATCGGCGAAGGTGACCTATTTATTTAAAGGACGTTTGCAGCATTTTTAGCAGGACGATCATGTACGCTGCAGCTTTACCTTAAAGCTAAGACGGCTGCTAGATTATTGATCTTGTTTTTCTCGGGCTAGATGTGAGCCGTTTTCAGAGATCAGCAGATGTCTGCTTTATTTTGCAGAGCGTTTTATGAAATGTTCAGACCTAAAGGGAAACAACAACAGCCTATCAAATGTGTCATCGTCTCTTTATTGCCATCCTTTGAAGAGGCTAATAAACCCAGATTTTAATGCTGCAAGAGGAATCTGCTTCCCCTGCATGTGTGACTCAGTCTGGATTTTACTTTGCTTTGAAACTCTGTCCCATCAGCGGGGCCCGTGGAGGGAGCAATGTAAATGAATGTTCCCGCAGTATCAGATGCGACCTAGACGTCACAGGCAATGGTGCGCTACACGTGCTGCATCACAATGCTAAGAAAACATTTAGTTAAAAGCTCCCATTTAAATAAATGTATCTGCGCATTTTAGAACCAGCTCCAGGCTGAGCACTTAAAGTGACCTTGTAATGCATTTTGCCAGTATAAACTGAGCATCTGATGATGATGAATGTAAGCAGAAGATGTCTCCAATGTAAAGTGTATCTGAATCATTTTATTCACCATGCATGACTGGGTCGTGCCCGGAATGGGGTTTGGCACATACATGCATACAGGGCTCCGGAAGCAGGACACACAGTATAGACAGGATTGTAGACAGGATACATAAATACATTGAGGGTCAGTGTTTATCAGACAGTTTTACCGCCAACAACTACGGCAACAAGCGTCTGCAACCCCTACAGGGAGAAGTGTGTAGAGTGCAGGAGATTGACAGCAGAGGGGGAAAAAAGAGTTCCTGTGCCTAGAGGTCCTGGTGGAGATGGCATAAAAACCTCCGGCCTGATGGGAGCCAACTGAAGAAGCGGTGGCCTGGGTGAGAGGGGTCATTGGCGGTCCTCATCACACTGGAGCGCAGTCTGGAGCTGTAGATATTGTCTGGGGGGAGGGGTTTATCCTCTATTATCCTTTCCGCTGATTTGATGACCCTCTGTAGTTTGTATTTGTTGCTGGCGGAGGAGCCAGCGTACCAGACCATGATGGTATATGACTGGGCTAATGGTTTTGCTCTATGGCTGTACTTAGAAATACTACGGTTACCAAGGCATAGTACACACGTGCAGTGTTTTTGTCTGAAGTGAGCTTTTTTTTAGATTAGCACTGTACAGTCTGCAAGCCTTTTAAAGCAATGCATGCTTGCTAGATTTTTGTCATCTAAAATGTGATTTATTTATTTATTTTTTGCAGGGGCTATCTAATGTGAATACACTTTTTCCTTCCTATACCAATGCCCTCTAGAGATGATCAATGAGATGCAAATATTTCCAATTTCATGCTGGATTATGTAAATAGTTATGAAAATGTATGCACCTTGAAAATGGACCAATCAATTTAAACCTGGGTGGGACTTAATTGGTCCTTTTTCAAGCTGCATATCTTTGCATACAAATTTATATAATCCTGCATGAACTTGTAATTATTTGCATCTCACTGATCATCCCAAGTGACCTCTTCTTCTGAAACTGGACAATATGAAACGTGCTGATCTGACAGCTGTTGTAATTTTTAGGACTTGTTCTCTTTTTCTGCCCCATCCCCACTCTATGAAGCAAAAAAGGCTGCTAGACACAGAGCATAGTATTTGTACAGGGATTGTTGTGAAACTGTCACCTGAAAATGTAATGATAGATTTGCCAACAGTAATTATATATTAACTAGCTGATGACCCGACGTTCCCTGGGTATGTATTTGGCTGGTGTTGGCACAGCTCACTTTTTCTAAGCCTAACACACAAACGCTCAATGACCGTTTGTGAGCTTTGGCATCAATAATTTGTATATTCCCATAGAAATTAAACAAATCAGATTGGCCGTTTGTGACCCCGCCCCCTCTCCAGCATTTGAACCCCAGTCACCTCAACTGTAGCAGGTTTGAGACATCTGCTAACAGTGTAAAAATGGCAGCAATTTCAAGATTCCCCTTGAAAATCAACAGGTTAATTTTGATTAGCTATTATAGGCTCCACCCACTTCCCTGAATATAAATCTGTCATCTAGTGACACCATCTGAGCAAAGTTTGAGAACCCTGCCATTAACAGTGTAAGAAGGCCTGCAGTTTATATTTTCCCAATGAAATGTGTTTTTGGCTCCGCCCACTTTTTGTAGCCTGGACACGGTCACTCAATTACCAAGTTTGTGAACTTTGGGCTTTTTTGACATCAATAATTTGTATTTTCCCAGTAAAATAAAAAAATCTGATTAGCTGTGTGGCTCCGCCCTATTTTCTGAATTTGAACCCCAGTGACCCAATAACCAACTGTACCAAGTTTGAGGCTTGTGCCATTAACAGTGCAAGAATGGCAGCAAATGAATTATTCCCCTTGAAAATCAACAGGCAAATTTTGACAGGCTTTTTTAGGCTCCACACACTTTTCTTAATATTAATCCCAGTCACTTAGTGACCAACTGTGCAAAGTTTGAGAACCCTGCCATTAACAATGAAGAAGGGCTGCAGTTTACATTTTCCTAGGGAAATCTGTTTTTGACTCCACTCAGTTTTTGTAACCTTAAGGGCTCGTTTCCACTATTGCGGTGCAGAATCGCCTGGATTCCACCGCTGTTGAAATTCCATGAATTAGCATGCGGATGCGAATTTTTGTGCGTTTTTTGCCGCGAATTCGCATGCGAATTCGCATAGGTGAGGGTATATGCGAAATTAACCATGTCACTGCCTGTTTGAATTACATTGGTACCTATGCGAATTCGCATGAAAATTCGCATACCATAGCCGCATGCGAATTTCCTATTAAATACATTAGCGGCGATTCGCATGCATTCCACTCGCAGGCGAATTCGTTGGCTCTTTTGTGCGTTTTTTTACCGCTTAAAAAAACGCACCTCAACAACGCTACAGTGGAAACAGGCCCATCCACTTGCATTACATGTGCGAATCTGCATGCGTTGGACGCATGCAGATTCGCGATAGTGGAAACGAGCCCTAACACACAGTAACTCAATGACCAAGTTTGTAAGCTTTCGTATTTCTGGCATCAAAATTGTGTGAAAGGAAGCAGTTTATCCAGCAAAGAAATCTTATTGGCTGTTTGTGGCTTTAGTGAATTTGAACCCCAGTCACTTAATGACTGACTGTAGCAGGTTTGAGGCCTCTGCCATTAACAGTGTATGAATGGTAGCAATGTAAATATTCCCTTTGAAAAATCAATAGGTGAATTTTGATTAGCTGTTGTAGGCTCCCCCCACTTTCTAAATATTAATCCCAGTCACCCAGTGGCCAACTGTCAAGTTTGGGAACCCTGCCATTAACAGTGTAAGAATGGTTGCAGTTTATATTTTCCCATGTAAAGACTGTAGTTGGCGCCGCCCACTTTTTCTAACCTTGACATACAGTCACTCAATTATCAAGTTTATGAGCTTTGGGGTCCTTGCTATCAATAATTTGTATATTCCCATTGAAATTAATCAAATCTGATTGGCAGTTTGTGGCTCCGCCCCTTTTCTAAATTTGAACCCCAGTCACCCAGTGACCAACTGTACCAGGTTTGAGGCATCTGCTATTAACAGTGTAAGAAGGGCAGCAATTTAAATATTCCCCATGAAAATCAACAGGTGAATTTTGATTGGCTGTTGTAGGCTCCACCCATTTTCCTGAATATTAATCCCAGTCACCCAGTGACCAAGTATGCAAAGTTTGGGAGCCCTACCCATTAATAGTGTAAGAATGGCAGCAGTTTACATTTTCCTCCGCCCAATTTTTGTAACCTTGACACAGTCACTTAATGACCAAGTTTGTGAGCTTTCAGGTTCCAGGCATCAAACCTGTGAATGGAAGCGGTTTATCCAGCAAGGAAATCTGATTGGCTGTTTGTGGCTCCTTCCCTTTTGGTGAATTTGAACCCCAGTCACCCAATGACTGACTTGTGCAAGTTTGAAGCCTCTGCCATAAACCGTGTAAGAATGGCAGCAGTTTCAATATTCTCCTTGAAAGTCATTAGGTGAATTTTGGTTGGCTGCTGTAGGCTCCACCCACTTTCCTAAATATTAATCTCATTCACTCAGTGACCAAGTGTGGCAAGTTTGAGAACCCTGCCATTAACAGTCTAAGAATAACTGCAGTTTACATTTTCCCTTTAAAAATGAATGGCTGAAATTTGGCTGTTTTATGCTCTGCCCACTTTTCCTGGATTTGTAACCTCCAAGTGTGCCAAGTGTGGGGACTCTGGCTTGATTACTGTGAGAATGGCAGCCTTTTACATTTTTTCCATTGACATGAATAGGTGGAATCTGATTTGCTGTTTGTAGCTCCGCCCAGGTGTGCAGGGGGGGGGGGGGGGGCACGCGAGACCCCCAGAACAGTTCATCCCAGGTAGTAAGGGATCTGTATACCAAGTTTCGTTCAAATCAGTCAAGCCGTTTTTTAGTGATCGCGGCAAACTATTTTATATTTATAAATAACAGTAATCCTATATTAAAACCACCCTGGCGTTACATTAAAATCGCTAGGGTGGCGTGCGGACAGTTTATTTTCAATTTTTTTTTCTGAATCATTGTAGCGAACAAAGTTAGCTACATGATTCACCACTAGAGGGCGCATCGGCCCATCTAGTCCGATCGCCACCGGTTTTTACAGCAAGCAGAAAATCCCGTTGTAAATGGGATTTTTTTGCTCGGCTTCCCTCGTTGCCATGGCGTCATCCATCGACGTCATCCACGTCATGGCATCGGGGGGTGTCAGATCCAGCCCCATAGCGCAGCCTGGCACTGATTGGCCAGGCTGTGCAAGGGGTTGGGGCTCGATTGGACCCCATACGCAGCTAGAAAAGTGCTTGCAAAGTGTATTAATTTTTTTTTTTATCAAAATCGCCCCATGGGGGCCGGAGATATCCACTGCAACGGTAATGGACGAGCTGAGCTAATGTTGTTGCAATATTGAGGCCAGTTAATCTTTCCAGTTATGTCGCCATGTGTTATCTGAATAGGATTGCTGTGCCATTGTACGTGTGTGCAGGGGCGTAACTAGAAATCGCTGGGCTCCCCTGCAAAACTTTGGATGGGGCTCCCTCCTGTCTACATCAGCCCCACCCCGCTTTCTGCACAGGTAAAATGAGAACCATTGTTATTCAAGTGGCTAGTGCACACTTGAATGTCGCCCCCCCCCCCCCCACCCCCCCCCCCCCCCACACACACACACACACACACACACACACACACACACACACCCCTGCAAAGAAACACAGACAGCAGTGAAGCAATGCACACATCAATTACATTAGCGTCTGTGATAAAACATGCATGTTTTCACACATACAGACACACATGGTGTGCAGAACAATCACTCTGTCCACTTCTGATGGAGCAGAACTTGCTCTGCAGACTCTTCCTGCAGCTTCTAGGCCCCCCTGCGGCTGCATCCCTTGCAGGGTCTATTGTTACCCCCTGCATATGTGATAAGTTTTTTGTTCAGCCCTTTGCTTTCCATTAAAGGGGAACTGAAGTAAGAGGTATACGTAGGCTGCCATATTTATTTCCTTGTAATCAATACCAGTTGCCTGGCAGCCCTGCTGGTCTATTTCTCTGCAGTAGTATATGAATAACACCAGGATGTGTTCTCCCCAGGATTTTTTTTCAGCCGGGTGGCATGAAAAAGTAGCCGGGTGGGGCGGCACCGGGAAATTTGGCGGTGTGGAAAATAAAATATGCTCTAATTATGTCCCACACATGCACCCATATGTACGCTGGCAGCCACGTGGGGCATGTGTATGGATGATGGACGCAGCCCGGAGCTAGCGGTGCACACGGACAGGTAAAGTATAGGGGCGGGGGCACATTGCAAATTAGGGGGGTAGGTGGCGGATGCGGATACTTACAGGCTTGACAGTAGTGTCCGTGCATGATGACAGCTTGTCGGCCGTGCACGATGACAGCTTGACTTAGCCTCGGGCGCTGGTCCTGCCTCTTACTACCGCTGAGACTGTGAGTGCTCGAGTTCGCCGGGAAGCGCGAGATCTCGTGCACAGAGCTGTGCAGATTCAGGAGCATCGTGCGCGATAGCTGGCCGGTGATGGCAGCTGGGAACACAGCCCGCCGGGCAGTAATTGATTTTACCAGGGCCACCCACCTGTTTGATCCTGGGGAGAACACTGCATTGGTATATCTGTGGTTCAGGTATGCACACAGCATTGATGACATCTTTCTTATTTTAAACACATTGCTACAACAGCATGTCAGTTTCAGGAGTATCATCAAGCTGTGCATGTAGCTTCTCACAGCTCCACTGACTCATCTGCTGCTCCAGCCATGAGATCCATAGCAGCCTGGACCCCTCCCCCTCCTGAGTGACCCAGCCATATTTGTAGTGCAACCCTGACCCCCGATTGCCCCCTCTGCCAAATGCCGGGCAGAATCGTGCTGACAGAATCTCAGCTCTGTGAGCTGATGTGTTAATGTCCCGCCCCCTCTCCTCGTCCGTCTCAAACAACCTCCGGCAGAGCAGCAGAGTGTAGTCCTTATCAGCAGCGTGTCCGTCCCCCTCCTGCACATACTCCTCGCCGTTCGGGTTCCCCTGCTTTGCCTGTCACCGGCTCACATCTATGTTGCTATGCTGTGGCGCCTCGCCACCAGAGGGCATCAGCCGGTGACAGAAAAGCAGGAGAACCCGAACGGCGAGGAGCAGTGAGTGAAAGCTTCTCTGCTAATAGCCTGTATGTGCAGGAGGGGGACAGACGCTGCTGATAACGACGAATACTCTGCAGCGCTGCTTTGTGCACATTCGGGAGCAGCGCTGGTTTTTGCTACTTAACCCAGTGCGATAGCTGGCCACGTTCTGATGGGAACGCAGGCAGCCGGGCGGTAATTGATTTTACCCGGGCGGCGTGCCCACTTGATTGATCCTGGGGAGAACACTGCCAGAAACAAGCATGCAGCTAGTCTTGTCAGGTCTGACTTTAAAGGGGAACTGAAGAGAGAGTCTGTCATGTTTATTTCCTTTTAATCAATACCAGTTGCCTGGCAGCCCTGCTGGTCTATTTCTCTGCAGTAGTATCTGATTAAAACCAGAAACAAGCATGCAGCTAGTCTTGTCAGATCAGACTTATAAGTCTGAACCACTGAAACACCTGATCTGCTGCATGCTTGTTCAGGGGCTATGGCTAATAGTATTAGAGGCAGAGGATCAGCAGGGCTGCCAGGCAACTGGTATTGTCTAAAAGGAAATAAACATGACAGACTCCATATACCTCTCTCTTCAGTTCCCCTTTAAAGTCTGAAACACCTGATCTGCTGCATGCTTGTTCAGGGGCTATGGCTAATAGTATTAGAGGCAGAGGATCAGCAGGGCTGCCAGGCAACTGGTATTGATTAAAAGGAAATAAATATGGCAGCCTCCGTATACCTCTTACTTCAGTTCCCCTTTAACTCCACGATTGAGAGGGAAACTTTTGATCGGTTATTCAGCAATCTCTTGGTTCTGTGTGATTAGCCTTTAACCCAGGGATTGTTACATTTTTAGGGGTAGGGGATTGATAGAATAGACACAACTGGAACAGCTGATATAGCTACATATTAACAGAAATAAATGTAAAGCTATCCACTGTCCTAGTGCTGAATGTTCAGCCCCTGAGCTGGTGTAATTTCTCTGACTAGAAGGGATTTAGTTTAGTACAGATGCATTTATGGCGTGTGATGAATGAATACAAATGTCAGAGTGCACACTGTATCTATAGAAACTGACTGAACACATTTTCTGTTGTGTAATGGCAAAATCCAACATGTTCCCAGAGGCCATGATCATCCTACAATTGCACGAGTTCTGCAGCAAACAGACACAATTAAGGGAAGTGAAATCTACTAAACCGATCCTAAATCTTCCTAAATCTTGGTCTATACATGCAGTGTAACACTGGGGTGCCTGAGACCCTATATATATATATATATATATATATATATATATATATATATATATATATATATATATATATATATATATATATATATATATATATATATATATATATATATATATATATATATATATATATATATATATATATATATATACTGATGAGCCCAGCTATTGGTTGCATAGGAGTTTAGGCTCCTGTTAGGTATTGCTCTGATATTGTCACAGCCTCTCCAAGCATTCAAAAATGGTTGGAGGAGACACTATTGTCATTGCATTGTTCTCTGTATTCATTTTATGCCCTGTGGCTAGTAAGCTTTTGTTCGGCCAAGGCTTGGGGGATGTGATGGTTTTCGAGTAGGGACCTCCTTACTTGATAGCAATGGTAAATATTGATACGGCTCAGAATGGCCTCTGATGAATGGAATTGGTAAGAGTAAAGGGCTGGCAGCACAGTTTCACATTAAAACAGTTTTCTTTTGCATTAATATGCATTGCATCATAAATGTTTTATTGGAGTTGTACATAAGCGTATTTACAGCAGACCCTACGGTGTGAAGTACGTAGTTTCATCAAACGTACGCATCCCTTCAGGTATGTTTGTGTTTTGTCCTTGTCATTTTTCCTTGCTGCATTGCCCCAGTGTCCTCAGTAATTGCTTGCCATTCTATCACCATCATATGTGCTACTCTTGGTGATGGGGACACAGGAGCTCTCCTTTGTCCTTGTTCGTTTTGTCTTACATTCTTGTCTTCCTCCCTTGTTGCATGGCAAAAGCAGAATATAAAGTGTACACAGACCCAGAACAAGCAGGGAAAGAAGATTGCAAACACGGCCTGCTGAGGGTTCACTCTGAGTATTCATCTGGAAAGGGAACTCACTTATTTGGCAGTGTAAAGGAATTCTTATGTTTGATGTGTACAGAACACTGTGACATTACACTTGCATATAAATATAAAGTTGTGTTGATTCCTTTTGCCCTGTATGCTGGCTTGCATCCACTTCTGTCTGGAATTGAAGCACTGTGTACAGATGTGTTGGCGCTGTAAGAATGAGTTGCCGTGGACACACATAATTGAATTGGCAGAATGAAGTTTTTCAAAGCTTTATTCTCTGTACAGCTACCTTATACATGAGAAGAAGGTCGAATGCCATGTCTAGATATGTCTCTTAAGTTTTTTTATGCTTATATAGGTTTTTGCCCTCTGACGTTCAAGAGGGCAGTAAACATGAGTGTTTTGCTAGCTTCCAAAGTACTGTTTATGCACTTAAATAGAAAACCCATCTGATCTGTCGTGAGTGCTGATGGGGTGGTGTAGTTGAGGGCAATATTGAAATTGGGACATGCAGTTTTTTTTTTCATACAATAGTGGCTCTTGACCACTGTGTGTATAGACTTCTGTGTGGTCCTTAGATTTGTATGGACAAGAATACCTAAATGCCTAGATTAGCAGGATACCTCCTAAAGCTTTCTAAGGAAATTGTGCTAATGCCTGGAAAACTCCTATATGTCGTTTTTGCGGCTTTCGTACAAACGTTGATGCAAACCAAACCTAAAATAAATTATTTTTATCTGACACTTATTGCAACGGAGCAGTGTCTGTTAAGTGGTAAATACAGAATATTAAAGCCTACCACCACCATGTTTAACTGCAGCGTACGCCAACAAGGATGCTCAGTTAAGGAATGCAGCATCCTGCTTAACGTAGGTATTGTTTCTTGACGATGACGAAATGGAGGACAACGTTATACTTTTCCTCTACAGGGTTAACACAGAGCCATCTGTGCTTTGAAGTAATAAGTAAAGTAACTGGCCCCCCTGCAGCAGCCTGATAGTCACCACAGCAGCCCATGTTTTCTGTTGTTCTTCCATTTCACGAGAAATCAATTACTACTGACAAATGATAATTGTGCTACCAGAAGGTTTACCCAATTAAAAAGTGAATTACGGTTTCTTCTCTTGGAGTCATTAAAATGCATAGAGCTATTTATTTGTGCCTTATTTGTGCATTGTGACCTAGTTGTAGATTGAATTTATTATCTTTGTCCGGTAGCATGCACAAGGATCAAACACTGAAGGTGCTCCTCACTTTGCTATCATCTTATCGATTTTCTGTCCTCCGACAGACTTGAACTCGCAACCCTAAAGGCCATTGCTCTGAACAGCACTCTGTAAATGTGGCTGTGAAGCTGGAGTTAGCTCCGTATTGTATTGATCATTTCCAGCCAGGGACAGGTTGTGACTGCACCAGTCGTTCAGATGACTTCTTGGTAGATGTTCTAACCCAGATAGTGCAGTGACTTATTAAGTTAGTGTGCTGACACATTAATGTTTACACTGGACAATATGAAGCTTGTTAATTCGGAGAAACTTGTTTTTTTTTTTTTTTTTTTACCTCGAATGAGAATTCGATGGCTAAAATGGTCAGTGGCTCAGATTACAGTAATTAAACAGAACCTCACAAAGTGTCATTGGAAATAGCATTTAATTAAGATAAGCATTGGGCATTTTTTAAAAAATTCCAATTTATTAGTTGCACAAGATAAACACACTCTAGACATCTGGATGACTCCCATATTTAGTCAGTAGATAAACACATTACAAATTCAAGGGTAATTATGCTCTCTTTAAAGACAAAAGAATATTTGGGATCTGCCTGAAACTAGCCAATTTTAATGTAGCAGGAGTATGAAAAAAGCTGCAAAAGTTGTATATTTAATTGCTTTAACTGATATAACTAGGGGAATCATTTTATTTAACCCATCCTAGTGTTCTCTTTTATAGAAAGGTATCTTCACTTTTGAGATCTATTTAAGAAGTGTGCAAACAGTTAGGCCCTGTTTCCACTACATGCAGAATGGATGCAGAAAAACTCCTGACTCCAATGAAAGCCTATGGGCCTGTTTCCACTAAACGCTATTTTTCTGATGCAGATTGTCCCATAGGCTTTCATTGGAGTCAGTTTTTCTGCATCCAATCTACATGTAGTGGAAACAGGCCCTTAAGGCTCATACACACACTCAACAAAATACTTTTAAATGCACAATTATCAGACAACTTTTGTTGTTGAAACAATCCAAAACAGTTGTTTGCTGTTGTTCAAATAACTGATAAAATGCAGCTCAAGTCAATCCAACAGTTGGATTGACTCGAGCTGCGTCTTATCAGTTGTTTGAACAATAGCAAACAACTTTTTTTGTTATAACAAAAGTTGTCTGATAATTGTGCATTTAAAAGACTTTTGTTGAGCGTGTGTAAAAAGTTGAGATGATCTTCTGAAAGCTACACAAATATTTAAAATAATAAAAAATACTGTTTTATATTTCACATTTTAGTTACTATGTGCAACACTGAGCTTCATTAAAAAGTAAACTAAATATTTGGCTTACTTTGATAGTGCTCTCTTAGTTTATTTTTAAACAGTTCAAAAGCGGCTCAGGCACATCACACCAAGCATTTATTTTTAAAATGAATTAAAAAAAATAGGATACATTTCTTTCATGTACATTACACATCTGGGAGTAGGGGTTTTTCTGTTGATGTGGAGTCTAGTGGTATGTGTGGTTTCTCCCGTGGTGCGGGCTCTAAGTGGCTGTTGTTTTGTTCCAGAGAGTTCTGTAAGCAAAGCACTTCCTTTTGTTCTGTTTTGTCCCCATTCCAAACTGTATACACTTTGCATGAAATTTGCAATCTCAATGACCATCTCTGCAGCTCAGTAAGACTGTCCCACACGCAAAACTTCCTCTCTGCTCTAAAAGATAAGCAACATTATAACAACCTCTTTAAAGTGGACCTTAACTCTTGCACAGGACACAAAGAAAACAGAATTGCACCCTGTATGTATTTTAAAGAGTTTAGCCTGTGTAACTCCCCTCATTTGTGTCTAATCACAAGTTGTAATTTGATCTCCCCCGTGTCACATGACTGCCTATGGCAGATAAGCAGATACGCCCATTTGAAAGTACAGGTTGTAAACAATATGTCTGCTTCCATGAATCAGGAAGTAGAAAATGTCCAGATTTATTTTAGGATTTCTAACAAATGAATGTTTTTTGTTTAAAGGTTATTATGCTGTTATGTATCTTTTAGAGCATAGAGGTGTTCTAAGTTCAGGTCCACTTTAAAGAAAATGATTTCATTGTTACCACTTATAGAATAGGGGTGGTAATGCTTAGAACTTGTGGAAAAGCATGTGATCAGTCTGAATTTTAAAGTACTGGTTTACTGGTCATGATCATGTGTTAAACCAGGAATTCATCACAGCAAATCAGAACCTTACAAATCTGCTGATCAAACTGATTACATGCTTCTCCATGAGTTCTCCTATGCATTGTCATCCCTAATATTGATCTCCAGCAGAGATCCTGCATTTCCTGGTATCCGGGGAGCATGGAAATGGTTAACCTCATGTGTTTACATATTAGCATAGAACAGCGGCACACCACAGCACAGTTTAGTCCCGATTTACACTTGCTGATAGAGGCTTTTCTTTGTAAACACACACAGGGTGAATTTATTTGTGTTTTCCTTGTCTGGTGTGCAAGAGTTTAGGTCCAAATTTATTAGCGACCCCCCCCCCCCCCCCATGAACTTAGACAAACTTTGTGATTTCTCCTTGAAAATGACATGAACATAACATAACATTTGATACAGAGTTGAAACAAAATACCCCCCCTGGCTATTAATAGTCAATAGTGTACCCTTTCTGAGTCGTAACTGACAACAATCTCTTAGAGTAGTTCTTTGCTAGGTTTTGGCCCATTCTTCCATTGCAAACTGTTGTAGCTGGTCCATTTGCATGGTTTCTGAGCGTGGACATTCTCTTTGAAGATACCCGAAGTGACATGTGACAGGGTCACACTGTAGTCACTTCCTGTCCGAGTCAGGACTGATTCAGCCACTTACATACCCGATATTTGAGTCTTTCAGGCAGAGAAAGAAAAAAAAGGAACACAGCATAGTTATTTTTGTGCTAGGCACTGTACAGACACATGTCTATCTCATCATGTCACATGTCACTTCGGGTATCCTTTAAGCACCTGTCACAGATCCTAAATAGGATTGAGGTCTGAGCTCTGTGCAGGCCACTCCAGGATCTTGATTTTGGTATCCTTGAAGAACTGTTGCACTCATTTTAATTATAAAATTATGCTTTGGGTCATCGGCAGCACAGTGGCGTAGTGGTTAGTGCTCTTGCCTTGCAATGCTGGGACCCCAGTTCGAATCCCAGCCAGGTCAGTATCTGCAAGGAGTTTGTATGTACTCCCCGTGTCTGCGTGGGTTTCCTCCGGGCACCCCGGTTTCCTCCCACATCCCAAAAACATACAGAGAGGTTAACTGGCTTCCCCCTAAATTGGCCCTAGACTATGATAAATGCACTACACAATACATACACAAACATATGACTATGGTAGGGACTAGATTGTGAGCCCCTTTGAGGGACAGTTAGTGACAATATATACTCTGTACAGCGCTGCGTAATATGTCAGCGTTATATAAATACTGAAATAAATAAAATTGTCTTGCTGGAAGTCCCAGCGATGACCTAAGACTAGACTAGAGTTCTGCATATTCTCCCTCAAAATGTCTACATAATTTTCTTTTCTCATGATGCCAAGCACCTGAACAAGGCTCCTTGTGCCTGAGGCTGCAAAACAGCCCCACAGTATGATGCTCCCACCACCATGTTTAACTGTGGGAACTGTGTTCCTAGGATTAAAGGCCTCTCACTTTATTTGCCCAAAATATGCAACATCCATGTTGAAAACCCTCCCAGTTTAGTATCATCAGGCCAAAGCACAGACTTCCAAAACTCATCTTGACCTTTCAAATGTTCACGGGCAAACATCAGTTGGCTGTGATGTGCTGCTCTTCGTTCCTTGAAGCATGAACTCCAGAAGAGGCCAGGTGAGCAACAATCCTCTTGGCAGATGTCTGCCGCTCCCTGCTGACATCTCGGTTTTCCTCTCCAGTGTACTAGAAATCTTGCGCTTATGGCCACGGCCATACTTGTTTATTACAGAATTTGTCTCCTTGTATTTGGCAATAATGCAACACAAATCAGTTCAATACACTATAAATCGCTTGGAAATGGCAGTGTAACCTCTTCCCCCTTCTCATGAGCCTCTATCTTCTTTCGTAGCTTCAGACTGATTTCCTTTGTCTTTGGCATGGTGAGTAACAGTAGCCCCTCTCATGTGTTCAGGTGTATGTATGTCTGGATGTCTGGATGGCTTGTGTGACATCTAAAGAGATGGCTCACATACTCCTGCTTAGTATAGTGCACACCACCGGCTAGTTCTTCAATAATGAGAAATAAGTGTACAAGCTAGGAAGGTAACACAGTAGACCCTCAGCATCTGTGGTCTGATTTAAAATACTCTGCGGAACGTTGATTGCCTTGGCCAGATAATTGGATATCACAAGTGACAGCCGTTTCACTGGGCTCTCCCCACTTCTTCAGAGACCAGAAAGGGTTTGCAAATGGCTTAGGCTGAACATCTCTCGCCTCTATTGCAATGTAACCTCTTCCTAAGAGCTGCAAAAAAAAACCTTATATGGTGCCCGGTGCTGCTTTCTTTTGAGTACGTATAAATAACCACTAGCATCAGGCTGTAACCTGCTTACAGAAGTGCCCTCTGACAACCGTATGGAATTGGAATGGAAGTAAGGAATGCCCACAAGAATGCCCATCAATAAAAAGTATGCGTTCTCTGAAGGGTGAATTCCAATGTGAAACACACAAACAGAATTTGTAATCTAAAATGCATCATAGGAATGCTAAACAGTAATCTGAAATCCTCCAGAATTCTACAAGCATGCAGAGTTATTAAGAAACATCCCCAGTGATTCCGTGCTTCTCAACAAAATATAAAGAAATGTGGATGCAAATTATTCATCATTATGGCTCTTCCTGTGGGGATGTTTTCGGGTATAAGGGCTTGTTCTGGTATGCTGATAGTTACACACATTTAGATAACAGCAGTCTAACATTGATACCCCTATTCCATTATTCCTTACGACACTCCCAAGATGTCTTTCTATAACAGAAAGCTGACAGCTATAACTAACTTACCCTTGCTCTATATACCACTGAAACACACTGAAGCTGCTCCTGGATAGAATATAATATAATTTTCCCATACATTATATTACATCAAAAATAGCAAGTTATAGGTGGCGCTTGTGGATCCCAACCTTACCAAACAAGTACAAGAGTCAAAATCTACCCGTACTGGCCTGCTGCTATACACTATGTTGGGGTACCCCTAACCCCAACCACGCACAAAATACTTTCAACAAATAATGTGTGGAGCGCTGGCACTTACTGTAACATAGTAATATCTCTTTATTTATTTAGCATAAAATAGGATCAGTTAATTAAATTTACATAAAGATCACATATACAATTTTTCCATCCATTCATACACCCATCCAACCTGAGAGTATGCTGATGAGCCCTAAAAATTATTGTATATAGGTGCACCTTAAATTGCATGTATCAATCAAAAATCCATAAAATCAGGATAAAAAGTCAAAAATTCAAAAAATGTATATATATCATAAATGAATACAACTTCCCAAGTTTTACTATGCAGCGGCCTTGCAAAGTCTCAGCTCCTTGCTATTGCACAAGTCCAACCATTATTTCCAAGGTCACAGACAGATGGTACACAGATATCCATTCGCAATTACCGTAAATCTGTTGAATATCAAACGGCTAACTTGCTCTATTAAATGGCATGCAGCCTATATGCTTACAGATAAGAAGATGGATTCCTCAGTCCACGTCTTAGGTTGTAGCGAATGGCAGAATCAGTCCAAGGTTCCCACAGCCGTTATCCAGGAGGAAGAGGGGGATTAAGACTGGTATCCCCGTTCACACCCACCCGCCGTAAGATTAAAGCCAGGCGGGGATAGCGGGTCCCGCTCAGAATACCGCTCCTCACTCCTCGTACTCCGCAGCAGCCTCCTGTAGCACTTCCTGGGTCAGAGTTCAGACCAGAGACGTCACCTTCGTGTGTCTCGCTGCTTCTTCCCTGCGTTCCAGCCCGCAACAGTCTACCAGTGTTATACTGGTCTTGCTTAGGAAACTTCAGTTAAAAGAGCAGTTAAAAGAGCAGCATATTCCAATAGATCTCATGGGGCGCCCCAACTAGACCTCATTAACATGTTTCGACACTAAAACGTGTGTCTTCATCAGAATGATTGGAATTGTCCTGAAACATCAACACCAGCCATATATAGCTCCCAAACTCCTCCCCAATCTTCTCCTTAACTATTTGACATTCCTGGACGTGAAACTCACGTCCAGGAAGCCATGTGCGCTCCTGCGCGTCCACGCGGCCGATCGCGCGCGTGCACGCGCGCTCCCGGCCGGCGGTTTGTTAGCCAGTGAATCAGTGAATCGGGCAACGGTGCCCGATCACTGATTCCTCTCCCCCGCAGAAAAAGCGACAGCTTCTCTCGGAAGCTACGCTTTTTCTGCTTCCTATGTCGCTCTAAGCGTACGTGGTACGCTTAGAGTGACGTCACTGTAAACAACTCATGGCTGCCATCTTGTGGCCAAAAAGTAAACTACATCTAAATGTTAAATAAAAATAAAAATACACATATATTTACAAAAAAAAATACAATTTCAATCCCACCCTCCCAAAAATACCCACATAAAATGTTTAATTAAAAAAAAAAAAAAAAATTACAATAAAAAAAAAAAAAAAAACACAAATATTTACCTAAGGGTCTAAACTTTTTAAATATCTATGTAAAGATGAAATATTTCTTTTTTTTTTTTTTATTATAAGCTTGTAAATAGTGATGAATGCAAAACGGAAAAAATGCACTTTTATTTCCAAATAAAATATTGTCGACATACATTGTGATAGGGACATAATTTAAATGGTGTAATAAACGGGACAAATGGGCATATACAATACGTGGGTTTTAATTATGGAGGCATGTATTATTTTAAAACTATAATTGCCGAAAAGTGAGAAATAATGATTTGTTTCCGTTTTCTTCTTCTTCTTCCTTTTAAAATGCATTTACAGTAAAGTGGCTCTTAGTAAAATGTACCCCCCAAAGAAAGCCTAATTGGTGGCGGAAAAAACAAGATATAGATCAGTTCATTGTGATAAGTAGTAATAAAGTTATAGGCTAATGAATGGGAGGTGAACATTGTTCGGATGCATGAAGCGAAAAACGACTGAATGCGAACTGGTTAAAGACACAGTATACTCCTGCAAATTGTCCTGGACATTTCTTTTTTGTTTTTTGTTATTCCAGATATCTTCATAGTGCAGTAGTGTGTAATATTACTCTGCTCCGCCCTCACTATATATCTAGTAAACTACAGATCTATATATAATTCATTGATTATTAATAAAATTATAGAACTATATATATATATATATATATATATATAAATATATATATATATATATATATATATATATATATATATATATATATATATATACCCTCATGGCACACGTATTCTTTACTTTCTATCAGCATCTCTTGCTCATCAGCATTCCCCCTGATATCAATCCATCATCATACATTCCAACCTCATTTAAAAACTCCAAAGAGCTCCATCTCTTCATTTAAGCCCCTGGGTGCCAGGGTGTCCAGGCTGAATATCCACCTACTCTCCACCCTGGACATCCTGGCAATATAGTCCCCTCCCCTCGGGTCCCTTGGGACCAATTCCACCCCAAAAAACATAATATCTTTAACCCGACATTCATGCATCCTTTTAAAATGCTTAGAAAGTAGATGTTCCTCCCACCCCTTCCTTATATTATTAAAATGTTCACCCACCCTCGAATGAAGTTCCCGCTTTGTCCTACCAATATATTTTTTCCCACAGGGGCATAACAAGCAATAAATAACACCCCTTGTGTCACAGGTGATCAGCTGATTAATTTTAAAGCTCCCATGTGGCCCCTCGACTGTAGTGATCCTACTGTAACCCCTTGTACTTCTGCAATTAATACACCTTCCGCATCTTGCAAATCCCCCCTCTTTATGTGTTTTCACTAGTGGGCCTACAGCTGCCATTGCCACCTTCAGACCAATATTGCCTGGTTTCCTATATATAAAAGAGGGATGTTCCGGCAATAGCTCATTTAAAAGTTTGTCTTCCCTCAGGGTTTGCCAATGTTTATTTATAATTTTCCTCACAGTACCACTTTGCGAACAAAATTTCAAATTTAATTTTAATGAAAAATCCTCCGAACCCCTTCCCTGTCTCTTGACTAGTAAATCCTCACGACGTATAAGTTGCACGTCCTGCTTTGCTTTTTCCTAAATCCCTTCATCATAACCTTTCTCCCTGAATTTCTTTGTTAATTCATCAGCTTCCTTCAAATATTCTGCATTTTCAGTACAATTTCTTTTCAACCAAATCAATTGCCCTTTAGGCACATTGTTCAACCAAGATGGCAAATGACAGCTAGTAGCCAATATATAGCTGTTAACATCTGTCAGTTTTGTATATGTGCGGGTCTTAATCAAACCTTCTTCGATGTATATATTTAAATCCAGAAAATTAACCTGTTTACGATCAAACACAGAAGTAAACTTTAAGTTATAATCATTGGAGCCAATATTCTCCAGAAAGCTCTCCAAGGCTTCCTCGGACCCCCCCCCCCCCCCCAGACGAACAGGATGTCATCAATAAACCTTTTCCATAGGACCAGGTCCGCGCCGGGCCCCCCCTGCCCATACACATGGGACTCCTCCCAATGGGCCATATAGAGGATTGCATATCCCGGCGCGAACCTGGTCCCCATCGCCGTCCCGCTCGTCTGGAGGAAGCTCCTCCCCCCATATTGAAAGTAATTATGTGTCAATATATATTTAATTGCATCCAAGATGAATCTCCTCTGCTCCTCTTTCAGGAACTCATCCTGAAGCAGAAAAAATTCAACTGCTTCTAGTCCCTTCTGATGTTCAATGATTGTGTAGAGGGACGTCACATCCAAAGTGCCCAAGATCCAACCATCCTCCCACTTCATGTTATTCAACAAATTAAGGACGTGTCTGGAGTCCTCCAGGAAGGCCCGAGTCCGTTTCACATGCTTTTGTAAAAATGTATCAACATATCTGGATAAATTAGAAGTGACGGACCCTATACCCGAAACTATGGGTCTCCCCGGAGGACTACTTAAATCCTTGTGGATCTTGGGCAAGTGATAGAATATAGGCACTCGTGGGTGCTGTATATTCACAAAATCAAAATCAAATTCCCTACCTGTCAAAATGCCCTCTTGTTTGGCCACTTTTAATAATCCCTCTAATTCCCCAACAAACTGATCGGTCGGGTCCCTCTTTAAGACTTTATAGGTGCCCCCATCACTTAACAATCTGCGTGCTTCAGAATCGTAGTCCTCTGTACTCTGTACCACAATTCCACCCCCCTTATCCGCTGGGCGGATAACAATAGACTCATTCTCCTGTAGGGATACTGTAGGGGGGTCGGGGGAAAATGAGCTGAACTTACCCGGGGCTTCTAACGGTCCCCCGCAGACATCCTGTGTTGGCGCAGCCACTCACCGATGCTCCGGCCCCGCCTCCGGTTCACTTCTGGAATTTCTGACTTTAAAGTCAGAAAACCACTGCGCCTGCGTTGCCGTGTCCTCGATCCCGCTGATGTCATCAAGAGCGCACAGTGCAGGCCCAGTATGGTCTGTGACTGCGCAGTACACTCCTGGTGACATCAGCGGGAGCAAGGACACGGCAACGCAGGCACAGTGGTTTTCTGACTTTAAAGTCAGAAATTCCAGAAGTGAACCGGAGGCGGGCCGGAGCATTGGGGAGTGGCTGCGCGGGCACAGGATGTCTGCGGGGGACCATTAGAAGCCCCGGGTAAGTTCAGCTCATTTCCCCCCGACCCCCCTACAGTATCCCTTTAATGACTGTGCTTCTTGTTTTGTCACATTACCCCAGGAAGCTGGTTGAGGTTTGACCTTTCTTAAATCTTTTTTTTTTTTTTTTTTTTTTTTTTTTTTTTTTGATTGATACATGCAATTTAAGGTGCACCTATATACAATAATTTGTAGGGCTCATCAGCATACTCTCAGGTTGGATGGGTGTATGAAAGGATGGAAAAATTGTATATGTGATCTTTATGTAAATTTAATTAACTGATCCTATTTTATGCTAAATAAAGAGATATTACTATTTTACATTATATTACATCAACCAAGAGATTAGCAGCCTGCTAACTCCATTCCTCCCTCCCCAGTTAGGCTTGATTCACACTAGTGCGCTTCTGTCCACTTTTCAGGAACCTGTATCAATCTGTAACATTGATGTGCTGATAAAAAGTGGACAGAAGCAGACATAGTGTGACTGAGGCCTTAGCCTAAAGCCACACCTCCCCACTACAAGCATGATGGGTTATAAGCCAGTAGGGCTACATTCCCATCTTACTATAAAGGCAAATGTAGTAGATAGTGTCTGTGCATTGGTGCTGCAGGAATTAAAATGGGCAGCACCATATTCAGTTCCAAAGTTTTCAGGATGCCACAGGCATCGCACGCCACAGGCATCGCAGGCACGCACGCACGCATGCACACACTTTGTTTAAGATTAAGAAATGTTTTGCTCCTCTAATTTTTGTGTAAAATATGGGTGTCAAGAAACCTGCTAGGTTATAACTAGAGACATTACCTTTGTTTGATGCAAATGCTCTGAGTACCATTTTTACAGTGCTATTTCAGTATGCACTGTAAGTGATATAGAACATGACAAAGAATTAAAGATAACTTCCAGAATGTTAATTTATTCTGTGCCTCATGTAAATATAAAGTACAATGTATATTTCTTACCCCCACACACTCGTACATTTAAATATCCTTATAAACCCCCCCCCATCAGTAAATCCACCATGGAAGATTTGACCCAAAGGCTTTTTAAATGGTCCGTAGCTCTGTGGCCACCCACCTTTGTTGCTTTGGCCCGCTCCCAGCTCCATGCCGCCAATCACTGAAAATGCATTTCATCTCTGGGTCATCCTAGAAAGAGCCTATCACGGCTTTTCCTTGCTTCTTGTCAACCAGCCAGGTTCTGATAAGCTTAGGCCACACCGCTCCGGCAATGCATTTCTAGTACAAGACTTGAGTATGCGCAGCTGACTTCCTCAGTGACAAGAGGCCTCTGGAGGAAGCTAGCATAATCAAACACATGCCAATACTATAGAGTTTTTGTTATTTCCTCCTTTTATTTATTGTTATAAAGTGTCGACACCTTCCACACTTCCGCAGTACTTGTTGAGGTGCTTGTGGTGTGAGGAAGCAAATGCAAGAAAGAGTGAAATTGCTGTAGTTCCGGTATAACGTCCCCACTCCTCCAGAATTGTAACACTGCAGGTCTACTGTAAGGACTATATGGTAATCTAGCAACAAGTTTTAGAGTTTTGTCAGAATTCCAGTTTGTGTCCTTTAGTTTTGAAATGTGAGGCAGATATGGTTTCCACTATACAGGGCAGGCTGTAGCCAAGCTGAGGTTACCCGCTGAAAATAGAACTTAGATATTTGTGTTATAGTCTTTCCTAATAATTGATTACTCACTTGAGATTAATTCTGCCATGATTTAAATGTAAGCTGGGAAACAAGGGGGTCATAAACAGCACCTTTTCTGATAAGAGCTTCATTTCTCCCTTCATTAACCTTTAACTGTCATAAAATAGAGAAACAACCTTTCAAAATGACTACATGGAAATAAAAACTGTACTAAAATATAACAGTTATGGATGAAGCAACTCAAATATGGCATTTGGGATTACTAAAGAATGATTTGTAAACAAAATCTGACTTGTAGAAGAGACTTGTTAATTATGTAAATTTATAGAGCCCTGTGCTTTTAAGCCTCCTATATCGGTGTGTTTCTATATCCCCAATGTTTAAAAAAAAGAGGAGTCTGGCTGCTGCTAATATCAGGAGTCATCAATATAACCTGTATTCACTGCTTGTTTACTGTAACAGGGGAGTTTGAGAGGAGAAGATGCGTCTGACTGATGTATTACTTTTGAGACAAATGCCTCATACTTTGGAGGTTGTAAGCTAATTTAGACAAGCAGTTTGAAATGTTAAATGTTTGCAATAAAGATTTATAGATGGAAGTGCATGCCCAATATAAATCTGCTCAGATTTTCTTTGGGGGTATTGTTGAGGCTGCTAAATGTTATTTAGCATGAACGTGTAGTGATTTTAAGGAATCAGGAAATTTGTACGCCGTCTGCTATTGGACAATTTGGGCATCCCATAGGCGCTAATGCAAATATCAATAATATGGCGCCAAAATTTCTGCTTTGGGCGCCGTATTGATATTTGCATAAATATAGTGTTAAATATTAGAACATTAGAGTTTTTAAAATATGTTATGGTTTAGAAATGTACAATATTATAGATTTTGTCATATTATTTTGTTTGTATTTACAAATTTTACTTTATTAAATGTTGTGCAGGGGGGAATGATTAGGGTTAGTAGTCCGGAAGGGTGTTTGTGGTGCGGGAGTGGTTAGGGTTAGCCACTACTAGGGGGGGGGCTTAGGTTTAGGAACCAACAGCATTTCCAGCTTCACTTCATACCCAGTTGAAAACTATCTTTATCGTTTATTACGATTTCGTTTCCACCCGTATCTATTTTTTCCTTGTGCCTCTATTTCATGCTCGTGATTTTAAAGTGTACCTGAACTGCCCTGTGACATGAGGTAAACATGGCTCCATGTGGTACTAAGCCTACTTAGAGCTTGCCTGTGTTGTTTTTACTTTTTTTATTGAAAGTTAATAGGCAAGTGATTTCTGTATGCAAATGATGCAGTAAAATTCATCCGGGGGGGGGGGGGGGGACAGAAGCAAATATTTTTGTGTACAGCTGAATGACCCAGATTTTATGTCCCACTGAATCCTTGCAGTGCTGGGTCCCTAGTTCAAATCCCAGCAAGAGCAATATATATACGCAGGTCTGCGTGGCTTACCTCTGAGCACACTGGTTTCCTCCCACATTCCAAAATCATGTTGATAAATTTAATTGGCGTCACACTAACAATAGGCCCTAGACTACAATGGTCATATGACTACCATAGGAATTAAATTATGAGCCCCTATGAGGGCAGTTGGTGATGAGACTATATATGCTGTAAAGCCCTGTGGAAATACAGATGTTGTCAAAGCTACGTACCGTATTTTTTGGACTAGAAGACACCCGGACTATAAAACGCACCTAGGTTTATAGAGCAAAAACCAGGGAATAAAATATTAAAGGACACCCGAAGCGAAATTAAACAAATGAAATAAATGATTGTATCTATCTGCCTTCACCTAAAAATGACTTTCACAGTTTTATTTTGTTTAAATCTACTTTTTAAGTTGTAACTGTTTTATTGTTTTTGCTCAATGACACATTCATTGAAGTAAACCAGAGCTAAAATCTAAGAACTATTGACCCTTTTTATCACTTTCCTACCCTCAGAAGCCATTTTCTGCTGGGAAATTGTTTTATAGTTGAAATTTCTTATCAGTGAGAGTCACATTGTAGTCACTTCCTGTCTGAGTCAGGACTGAGTCAGCCACTTACGTAACTGATATTTAACACATTCAGGCAGAGAAAGAAAAAAGGAAAACCGCATAATTAGTGTGCTTGGCACTGTACATTCCAATGTCTATCGCATCATGTCACACTTCACTTCGGGTATCCTTTAACCACTTCGCCGCCCGGATACAGTATATCTACGCTCCTTTGGACTTCAGTTCCCCGCCCGGAGCGTAGATATATGCATCCCCCGCCGCTGTCCGTGCTCGCTCCTGCGCTCGTGCACGCCACCGGCCGCTCACCCGGAGATCAATGAACAGGAAAAACCATTCCCGTTCGTTGATCTCTGCCCCCCCAGCAATGATCGGCTGCTTCTATGAGAAGCAGCGCGATCATTGTGGGAAAAAAAAGTTTCCCAGCCTCCCTGAACATCCTGTAAGCGTACTTCCGACGCTTACAGGACGCATTCACAAAAATGTACCTTCTTGTGGCCAAAAAGTAAAACTACACCCAAAAACATTTTTCACATACAAATACATTATTTTACAATATAAATTAACTCATTAACTCCCACACTCCCCAATTGTTACATTTTTTTTCTTTGTATAAAAAAATAAATGAAAAAAATTACAATAAAAAAAAGCCAAATAGTTACCTTAGAGACTGAAATCTTTAACCACTTCACCACTGAGGGGTTTTACCCCCTGAGCACCAGAGCAATTTTCACCTTTCAGCGCTCCTTCCATTCATTCGTCTATAACTTTATCATTACTTATCACAATGAAATGAACTATATCTTGTTTTTTCCGCCAGCAATTAGGCTTTCTTTAGGTAGGACATTATGCCAAAAATTATTTTATTCTAAATGTGTTTTAATGGGAAAATAGGAAAAATGTGGAAAAAAAATTATTATTTTTCAGTTTTCGGCCATTATAGTTTTTAAATAATGCATGCTACTGTAATTAAAACCCATGAAATTTATTTGCCCTTTTGTCCCGGTTATAAAACCATTTAAATTATGTCCCTATCACAATGTTTGGCACCAATATTTTATTTGGAAATAAAGGTGCATTTTTTTCAGTTTTGCGTCCATCCCTAATTACAAGCCCATAGTTTATAAAGTAACAGTGTTGTACCCTCCTGACATAAATATTTAAAAAGTTTAGTCCCTAAGGTAACTATTTATGTATTTTTTTAATTGTAAATTGTTTATTTTTTTTTTTTTCATTACAAAAAAAAAAATGGGGAGTGTGGGAGGTAATGAGTTAATTTTTTGTGTATAACTAATTCATTTGTGTTTGAAAAATGTTTAGGGTGTAGTTTACTATTTGGCCGCAAGATGGCAACAGTAACTTTTTGTCTAATGCGACCTCCAAGCGTCCTTCCGGACGCTCGGAGGAAGTATAAGGAGGCTGGACACATGAGTTTTTTTTCACAATGATCGCGCTGCCCATCGGAGAGCAGCGGATCATTGCGGGGCTTAGATCAACGAACGGGAATGGATTTCCCCGTTCAATGATCTCCGGGCGAGTGGGCGGCGGCGTGTTTACTAGCGGCGGGCGGCGTGTTTACGAGCGGGGAGCGCGGGCAGCGGCGGGAGCGCGGAAAGTACGGATTTCTTCGTCCCTGGGGGTTAAAGGATGGAAAAAGGGACGGAGAAATTCGTACGGGCGGGGGTAGAGTGGTTAAATATTTATATCAAGAGGGTATAACACTTACTTTATAAATTATGGGCTTGTAGTTAGGGATGGATGCAAAACTGAAAAAAATGCACCTTTATTTGCAAATGAAATATTAGCGCCAAACATTGTCAGAGGGACATCATTTAAATGGTGTAATAACGGGATAAATGCCCAAATAAGTTACATGGATTTTAATTACAGTAGCATGCATTATTTACAATCTATAATGGCTGAAAACTGAAAATAATAATTTTTTCCAAATGTTTTCCTATTTTCCCATTAAAACACATTTAGAATAAAATAATTCTTGGCACAATGTCCCACCTAAAGAAAGCCTAATTGGTGGCGAAAAAAACAAGATATAGTTCATTTCATTGTGATAAGTAATGATAAAGTTATAGGCAAAAGAATGTAAGGAGTGCTGAAAGGTGAAAATTGCTCGGATGCTGAAGGGGTAAAACCCCTCAGTTGTGAAGCGGTTAGACTTGGTGCGTCTATGGTCGAGGGGCGTTTTGAAGGTGTTGTTCCCCCTAATTGTTGTCCTCCCTCTGTCCCCCTTTGGTGCCCTCATTCTGTCCCATTGGTGTCCTCCAAATATCACCTTTATGTCCCTCTTTGTATCATCCTAATGTCCCGCTTTGTGTAGTCCTGATGTCCCTCTATGAGTAGTCCTGATGTCCCCGTTCTGATGCCCTCCTTTGTGTACTTCAGATGTCTCCCTTTTTGTCCAAATGTTCCTTTGTCTTTCATATGCCCCCCTTTGTGTCCTCCCAATGTCCCCCGTATGTCTCCCTTTGTGTCCTCCTGATGTCCGTATTTGTGTCCTGATTACTCCAACAAATTCCTCTAGTTAAGCAAAGGGAGCTAGTAATCTAAATTTAGGGGGAACTGGGTGAAAAGCAAGCTCTTTAGCAGGTCTGCCTACACTGACCTTGTGCTCTTGATGAGTCAGAATAACAAGACATATAAAACAGTCTAGAACAGAAGCTACAGATGAATTCTCTTTAATAAAGACTATGAAAGTGAACTTATTTTCTTTACATTGAATGACTACCCCAAATGTGCCATCACTTGGACTATACTGTGTGGAAAGTACAAGCTTGGAAGCAGAGTAAAAGGGACCACTGCTGTGGCAAGAAAGTGACCTACATCCTAAAATATCTAGTGGACCACTTAATATACAGTGGTTATTAACAGGGTGGGCATACAACATAGGCTTTTACAGGTGGCAACAATTGTATTTTTTTTCTACTCTGCCACTATCTCAGTAAAGTCCTAGAAGTGCTGCTATTTGTTTGCATGGTCACAGAGAAATGCATACAGTGCAGGGCCAGGTAGCTACAAGTCATGCTGAAAGGGAACCTGAGGTGAGAGGGATATGGAGACTGACCTATTTATTTAATTTTAAATAATACCAGTTGCCTGGCAGTGCTGCGGATCCTCTGCATTTAATACTTTAGCCTAGACCCTGAACAGGCATGCAGATCAGGTTTCTGACAAAGATCTGACAAGATTAGCAACATGCTTGTTTCAGGGGTGTGATTCAGACACCAGTGATACCAGAATTATCAGCAGGAGATCAGGCAACTGCTATTGCGTAGCCTCCATATACCTCTCACTTGTAGCAAATAATAGAGAGGCAGCAGCTGTTTATTAGTAGCTGTGTCACAAATACAGAATGCTGATATACCTCCGTTACTGGCAATTCGGTAGGGAGACATTTTTGGCTTTTACAACTTAGGACTTCTATAAATTTAGTTGAGTATCTCAATGAATAGCAGTAGTTAAATGCAACATTTCTCACAGATGACCTAGCCCTTACAGCTGTAAAGTAATGTTGGGCATTACCATTCAATGTCCGTAAGTCGCACAAAGACCTCTATCAAAGCGGTTTAAACACTATACATATATCCAAGTTCGAATTAACACTTCGAAGTACAACGATTTGATAATACTCATATGATCATACCCCCCCCCCCCCCCTTTTTTTTTTTTTTTTTTTTGGCTTAGCTTTCAGAAATCTGCTAGCCTCTTTCAACTGGCAGAGTCCCAGTGGATTGGCATACAGCTCACGTTTTCCCATTATTTAAGAAGGGCGAAAAAACTGATCCAGGAAATTATAGATTATAGACTTAACAAAATATCTCTCTATACTTAATCATAAAACTTAACTTTTAATAGAAGTCTAAAAACTAAAATAATTCATCTGGCTGAAGATACATAAATTACACTTGCGAGTATTCCTAGGCCTACTCTGTCAGGATATGAATGGACAACTTAAATTGTCCAAGGCCCTATAGCATTGCTAGTTATATATAAAATCACACAACCCCCACCAAACAACCCGACATGTTTCACTTCTAACTGAAGCTTTTTCAAGGGAAAAGTGCTAAGAACGTGCAAATAGTGATAAGGTGCAATAGTACATTGTAAAACAAGTATAAATGATAGCCTATAGGCTTATAACATTGTAGCAGCCAAACGAATATGGCGGCTGACTCCTTTTATACCCTCCATTGTGGTTAAAAGCCACCTCCCCTGACACTCCCCTTGGTCACTCCCACTAGTAGGGCCAGCGCTCCATTGGTTCTCGGCCATGTCTATCATAAGATCCACCAATAAGGAATTAGTGTGTATAGTGCAATGTAAGGAAAAAAGACCCCTGTATGTCCTTATTCCCCAAAACTAATATATTAATACCTCTCCTCCTATCACATACGTGGATCACACCAGAGGAGGGCTCCCGGCTAAGCCGCATCCATACGCGGCATATAACGCCAGGCTCCGTGAAAGGAGCCCTCTTATTGGTTGAAAGGCCCTCCTCCAGGTCATCGTGCTCTGACCAATCGGCGAAGCGCATCAGCAAAGCCGGACGTCAGAGCACTTCCGCATTGTGCGCCATGGAGCGCACATGTCATATCCTTTCGCCCGTGGACTAGATGCCATATACTTGAGCGATGATAGGCTAAAGGATGTTGCCATAACACCTCAAAATAAACATAACCACGTAGAGAGGACTTGCGTCATCGTAACCCCCCCTGATGCGCCGCTTTATAAGTTAGTCGCGCTGTGCGGGGGATGTAGCTATGGCAACGCCACTAGTATGTAAACATTGCCCAATACATCCCACGTTTCCGCATATAGTACATGGGGGGGGGGGGGGGGACAAAGGAACAGACATATAAGTAAACTATCAGGGTCCACTACACAACAAGGGGACCTATCTGACATATTAAACATATGCTCATGTGAGTAAGGAGGTAAATGTTGGAAACTTAAAGGGGACGCACTATATGTAAAAAAGCAAAAATCTGGTACCTACATATTGAGAGATCAAAAAGGCAAAAAGGGGAGTATCAGAGAAGAGGATATGATATACTTAGAAACCAGGGTGGAGTCTAAAAATATAACCGATCATATATACCAACTCAAGGTGAGTATACAACATATAGGGAGGAAATCACGAGATGCCTATAACAACGTAAATCATAAGAAAGGCGAAAAAGTGAAACCTTCATTCAGACCATCCGGGCTCAAGGTGCCCAGTCTATATATCCATCTGGATTCTAGTTATCTTAACTTTTGATCCAGATTACCCCCACGGGGTCCCAAATGCCATTGCTGGATCACCCAGTATTTAAACGTATCAATATCGCCCCCATGTTTTTCATTAAAATGGCGGGCGACAGAGGTATTTCTCTTGTGCTTTATGTCCCCAAGATGTTCAAGGATATTTGTCTTTACTGCCCTTGTGGTTTCTCCGATGTACATTAGGGGACATGAGCACTGGATTGCATAAATTACCCCCTCTGTATCACAATTATAGAAGTCAAATAAATCAAATTTCCGACCATTCTTTGGTGCAGTAAATTTACTACACTTCAAAACTTGGGGGCAGGTTTTACACTTGCCACACCTATGCATCCCATTAAGTCTATGGTCTAACCAGGTCTTTTTCTTACATTTCTCTACCTGATTTACAGGTTTAGCCGGTAAAAACGAGTGTACTAAGGCATCACCCAAATTTCTCCCTCTCCTATACGTAATTTGTGGTCTAGGAGGGATATACTTTCTCAGATCTCTATCCAATTGGAGTATGGGCCAGTGGGTGCCAATAATCTTCTTGATGATTGGTGACTGCTTTGTATAGGTGCTAATAATCCTCGTCACATCCGAATTAGATTCCGATTTCTCCTTCGGATGCAATAAATCTGTTCTTTCAGTGGACCTTGCTTTCAATTCTGCATCCACTAAGACTTTTTGGGTATATCCCTGATCACTAAATCTTTTATGCAGATTCTTGCATTCTTTGTCAAATGCTATAGGGTGAATTATAGACTTGTAAGCTTAACATCAGTTGTATGCAAACTATTTGAGGGGTTACTTAGAGATACTATGCATGACTTCATAGTAGAAAATAATCTTATTTCTCAGCATCAACATGGGTTTACTAAAGACAGGTCCTGTTTGACTAACATGCTCCGCTTTTATGAGGTAGTGAATGCTAATATGGATATTGGGTATGCTGTAGATGATGTGATATACTTGGACTTTGCAAAGGCCTTCGACACTGTTCCACACAAGTCTGGTGCAAAAGTTGAGGATGCAAGGACTGGGGAAGAGTCTGTGTGCATGGATAGGGAACTGGCTAATGGACAGAAAACAAAGAGTTGTAGTCAATGGATCATACTCAAAATGGGTGACTGTAAGAAGCGGGGTCCCACAGGGGTCTGTACTGGGTCCAGTGCTCTTCAATTTATTTAATGATGACCTAGTAGATGCAGTAGTAAGCAATGTTGCTATTTTTGCAGATGACACAAAATTGTGCAGAATCTTCAACTCACAGGAAAATAGGGACATACTGCAACAGGATCTGGATAGGATGGCTATATGGGCACATAAAATTCAATGTTGAAAAATGTAAAGTCATGCATTTTGGTCATTGCAAAGGGAGAAACAGAGGTGTGTGCATCTAACCAGTTTCACCTGACTTATATACTGGCTGCCTCAAGTCTATTGACTCATTCAAATTTGAAATTTAACTGACTTTCGTCTAATTAAAATGGCAGAGCGTTGCAAACTGCAATCGCCTACCAGTAGTGCAGGATCTAAGGCTAACTCCCTGACATACCTGCAGGAGTTGGCCCACGCAAATACTTGCATCTCAACAGGGGCGCCTCGTGTAGGCCTCCTTGTACCCCCAGGAAATGAAGGGCAGCGCAAACGCCCCCACAAAGCATCCACTGCCCGGGAGCGCCGCAACTGCCCCCCACAGGGGGGGGGGCGAGAACGCATGAACGGCATACTCCCCAGACGCGGCCTACGCCCGGAGAGAACCGTCCACGCTGCCCCCCAAAAGGTAGATGCCCTAACCTTGCGAATATTGCTTACCTGTGGTGCATATGCGCATCCTGGGTGCAAACACACCAAAAAAGGGCGAGGGGGGGGGGGGGGGACACAGACACACCCCCGGTGCAACACTACTGCCGGGGGACCCATCCGCGCCCCCCCCCCCCCACACCAACACCCCCAAGAAAAAAGAACATACTGCATTGCAAAGGGAGAAACAGAGGTGTGTGCATCTAACCAGTTTCACCTGACTTATATACTGGCTGCCTCAAGTCTATTGACTCATTCAAATTTGAAATTTAACTGACTTTCGTCTAATTAAAATGGCAGAGCGTTGCAAACTGCAATCGCCTACCAGTAGTGCAGGATCTAAGGCTAACTCCCTGACATACCTGCAGGAGTTGGCCCACGCAAATACTTGCATCTCAACAGGGGCGCCTCGTGTAGGCCTCCTTGTACCCCCAGGAAATGAAGGGCAGCGCAAACGCCCCCACAAAGCATCCACTGCCCGGGAGCGCCGCAACTGCCCCCCACAGGGGGGGGGGCAAGAACGCATGAACGGCATACTCCCCAGACGCGGCCTACGCCCGGAGAGAACCGTCCACGCTGCCCCCCAAAGGATAGATGCCCTAACCTTGCGAATATTGCTTACCTGTGGTGCATATGCGCATCCTGGGTGCAAACACACCAAAAAAGGGCGAGGGGCGGGGGGACACAGACACACCCCCGGTGCAACACTACTGCCGGAAGACCCATCCGCGCCCCCCCCCCCCACACCAACACCCCCAAGAAAAAAGAACATACTGCATTGCAAAGGGAGAAACAGAGGTGTGTGCATCTAACCAGTTTCACCTGACTTATATACTGGCTGCCTCAAGTCTATTGACTCATTCAAATTTGAAATTTAACTGACTTTCGTCTAATTAAAATGGCAGAGCGTTGCAAACTCAATGACTTGAGGCAGCCAGTATATGTCAGGTGAAACTGGTTAGATGCACACACCTCTGTTTCTCCCTTTGCAATGCATTTTGGTCATACCAATGGTCTAGCACCATGCAAAATAAATGGTATACAGTTGGGGACATCAAACTTGGAGAAGGACTTAGGAGTACTCATCAACAACAAGTTAAATAATCTTACTCAATGCCAAGCCACTACAACTAAAGCTAACAAAATTTTGGGATGCATTGAAAGGGAAATAAAAACTCGAGATGCTAGCATATAATTGCCCCTGTTTAACTCTCTAGTAAGGCCACATCTGGAATATGGAATTCAGTTCTGGGCACCACATTACAAAAAAGATATTGCAGTTTTAGAGCAGGTGCGAAGACGAGCAACAAAATTGATACGTGGGATGGAAGGTCTCACTTACCAAGAAAGGTTAGATAAACTGTGTTTATTTAGTCTAGAGAAAAGACACCTTAGAGGGGATCTAATTAACATGTATAAATACATCAGAGGGCAATATAAAAACTTGGCGGATGAACTTTCTGATCCTAGGCCTTCTCAAAGGACTAGAGGACATGAGCTGCGCATGGCCGAAAAACGTTTTAACGCCATTTATTTAGGAAAGGGTTCTTTACAGTAAGAGTGATTAAGAAGTGGAATGCATTGCCACAGGAAGTCGTTAGGGCAAACTCTATACCTGCATTTAAAGGGGGCTTAGATGCTTTCCTTGCGTTGAAAGACATTCATGGCTACAATTACTGGGAATGCCCAATGATGTTGATCCAGGGATTTTATCTGATTGCCATCTGGAGTCGGGAAGGAATTTTTCCCTTTTGGGCTAATTGGACCATGCCTTGTAAGGGTGTTTTGCCTTCCTCTGGATAAACAGGGATATGTGAGGGAGCAGGCTGGTGTTGTACTTTGTTCTCTGGTTGAACTCGATGGACGTATGTCTTTTTTTCAACCCAAGTAACTATGTAACAATGTAAAGCAGTCATCTAGAGCATCATGTTGGAGTGTTATACAGAGATTTGGTTTTCTGGACTTGCTGTAGAGTTACTCCACAACCACCTTAGTGTTTTTTCTGTCTAGTTTTATTGAAACTAAGTCAGTGATGGCTAACTTTGGCACTCCAGCTGTGACAAAACAAAACCCACCATGCCTCTCCGAGTTATGCTTAGAGCTGTCAGAGTATTGCAATGCCTCATGGGACTTGTAGTTCCACCACAACTGGAGTGCCAAGGGTTAGCCATCACTGAACCTGGTACACATGTGATTATGATCCCCCACTGGAATTGTGAATTTTTCCTTTGGGTGACTTTCAGGCTCGATGCTGTACAGACGTGTCGCTAGCCTGCAGGGTAGAAATGTGTTGCCTTACTATGGAGGGTGTGGTGGAGGCACGAGTAGGAGGGGTAATAAGGTGGAGCAATTGTGTCAAGCAACGTTGAGCTGAGATGAGTCTCTTGTTGATGAATAAGAGAGGGTCGGGGGCGCTGTACACACGCACCCAATTATTGGCAGAGATGGTCTTTAGCATCCTGCTCGGCCATGCTTCATTGTGTGGATGAACCGATCGCAAAAAAATGAAGGCAAAAACATTTACTTACATGATTTCTTTCATCAGTGCCAAGGAATTAACCTTTCTCTCCCACCTAATAATGAATACATCTTTCTTTACCTCCATATTTCAACTTCAAGCTGTCTTTTAATTACATCTATTGCTTTTCTCATAAAGTCATATCCTTGGTATTTTCCTCTTTCACTTTGAATATTTTAAGCCGCTGACAGCTTTATTATCATCTTATGAATTGTTAGTAGTTTGAAAATCCTTGTTAATTGCCATCTCATAGTACTGCCGTAATTAAAAATAACCAGATCTAAAATGTGTATCTTTCACTTACTTAAATCAGAAAACTGGAAAGCAGGAAAATTGCCCATTAAGATCCAACTAAAAACAGATTATTGTTGTCAGTTTAAGAAGTGGGTTGTTACATTGTTGAGGGGCTTTTCTCTCATGCCCTGCCACCCACAAGAGCAAGATGAACGTAGTGACATTCTCCATATAAACACACACAGAAATGTAAATAGACAGACGTTCTAAAGGTGGCCATACACTGCTCAACTTGGCTGCCGATCAACCATCCAATTTGATAATGATCAAATCGGATTAAAATCTTTGCCGCCAAGAGCATGCCCGATGCATGATGTGACCAATTTCAGAAAACTGCATTTGCCACAGGTCCTTTAAAATGGGTGGCGAGGCCTCCATAGATAATTTTTTATTTTTCCAGTACATGGCACAGATAATGCACTTGCACCCAGTATCCACATGAACTAAAAGAATACAGGATTTATCAGACCAGGCTACTTCTATTCCCCCATGACCCAGTTCTAATGCTCATATGCCTCCTATAGGCACTTTTCTGTAGTAGATAGCGGTCAGCACTGGCACTGTGACTGGTCTAAGCCTGTGCAGCCACATAAACTGCAATGCACTATGGGCTCTGATATTCTTTAGCATTTGGGCTATAGTACTTCTGTGGGATCAGCTCAAATTGGCAGACATGAGTAAGGCTTGGGCACCCCGACCCTGTTAGTTGTCTCCCTTCCTTGACGCACTACTGGTAGGTACTAATCGCAGCACGGCCGGAACACTCCACAGCACGGTCTCTCTCAAGACATTCTCAACCAACCATCTAGCTAACAATTTGGCCCTTATCAGATCAGAGTCTTCCTTACGCTTGACCAGTTCACTTCTGCTAAAACATGATCATCAATAATTGACATTTTGTAGATTTGACCCCACAACAGGCTCCATTGCAATGAGATATTGTCATTCAGTTCATATTTTTGTGTATGTAATATATATATATATATATATATATATATATATATATATATATATATATATATATATATATATATATTAGTGTGTCACGGCCATAACCCGAAGTCTGGCGTCGGGTTCTAGCCGACCAAAATGCGAAGTGGCCATGTTACAGCAGCCAATGTCAGAAATCACGGTACCAGCTCCTCTTCTTGCCCTTCTCTAAAAAATTAAGATTTTGAGATAAGAGTTGTGTACAGGTACCTGAGTTGCTCCCCCCCCCCCCCCCCCCTTGTGGGTAGTGCAATAGAAATTGGATGTGGCCGCCAGAATTCATATAGTAGGAAATCCTCTTCTTGCCCCCCTTGCTAGCTCTGGCTCCTCCCCCTGCCCCCTCCTATAACCTCTGGTAGCCTGTCCGGTATCCCTGTCCACCCTCTATCTCCCCTCACACAACAGTTGTTTGTCGCCGCACGGAAGCACTAGGAGAAGCAGGCAGCGGGAACGCTGCAGACATTGCTTCTGTCAGCACTAGCTCTGCAGTGCCCACCTATAGGAATGAAAGTGGTGGCACGAATCCCTGCTTCTCTCTGCACTTCCCTGCAGTTATGAATGAAAGTGGGCAAGGGGGAAGATACAGGGTGTGTAGGAATAGACTCTATTTACTTATTCACTATTGGCCGACTGGTGAGAGGAGGGAGGCAGGGGGAGGAGCCGGAGCCGCTCGTGTGTGTATGTATATGTGTGTATATATATATATATATATATATATATATATATATATATATATATATATATATATATATATATATATATATATATTATACTAACATTGTCCTCAGGGCTTTGCAGAATATAAATATGTATATATAAGCTTGCAAGGACAGGGCTCACTCATCCTCTTGTGTCTTAAGGTGCATACACACATCAGACTATAGTCTTTGGAAAATCTTACCACCCTTCATGTAGTATGAGAGCCATACCTTCACAGTCTATTCTATGGAGCTGAACTCCCCATCAGAAAAAAATCTTTGCAAGATGCTGCACACAAAGATGCTGTACAGACACAAAAGATCAGTATCTGCAAAAGATCCGTTCCTGCAAAATGCATTCATAGTCTGAGATCTGCAGATAATCATACACAAAGGAAGGTAGGATAGAAAGGTGCTGGCACTGCAGCTAGGGGTGCAGGGAGGGTTGCAGGGGTGCAGACCAGGTATCCGGTGCGATGCAGATAGACCAGCGTGCTCAGGCTCAGATAGACATATGCAGGCAGAGAAAAAGATGAGAAATGCCGGCACTGCTGTAAACTGCTTGTTTATTCATAACACATGGTGCAACATCGTGGATTCAAATTTATGCATATTCAGACGGAACATACCGGTTTGCTGGTAAAGCTGTGCGGTGGGTGCTGGGGGATGGGAGCCTTACGGCCGTTTCGGGCAGATGCGCTTCTACAGAGGCAGCCTCCATAGAAGCGCATCTGCGCGAAATGGCCGTAAGGCTCTCATCCCCCAGCACCCACCGCACAGCTTTACCAGCAAACCGGTATGTTACTTCTCAATATGCATAAATTTGAATCCACGATGTTGCACCATGTGTTATGAATAAACAAGCAGTTTACAGCAGTGCCGGCATTTCTCATCTTTTTCTCTGCCTGCAGATCATCATAAACACCTTGTTTAACCAGCTGAGCGGTCTGGACGAGCTCAGCTCGTCCAACACCGCCAGCGGCTGCCGCTCAGGCCCTGCTGGGCCGATTTTAACGAAATAAAAAGCAGCACACGCAGCCGGCACTTTGCCAGCCGCGTGTGCTGCCTGATCGCCGCCGCTCTGCGGCGATTCGCCGCGAGCAGCGGCGAAAGAGGGCCCCCCTAGCCGCCTGAGCCCAGCGTAGCCGGAACAAAAAGTTCCGGCCAGCGCTAAGGGCTGGATCGGAGGCGGCTGACGTCAGGACGTCGGCTGACGTCGATGACGTCACTCCGCTCGTCGCTATGGCGACGATATAAGCGAAACAAGGAAGGCCGCTCATTGCGGCCTTCCTTGTTTATTCTGGGCGCCGGAGGCGATCGGAAGATCGCCTCCGGAGCGCCCTCTAGTGGGCTTTCATGCAGCCAACTTTCAGTTGGCTGCATGAAATAGTTTTTTTTTAATTTAAAAAAAACCCTCCCGCAGCCACCCTGGCGATTTAATCAGAACGCCAGGGTGGTTAACTAACATTCATCTGCAGATCAGACAATCTGCAGATCTGAAAATCTATCCTGGTGGATCTGATCTGCAGATGAATGTCAGTTAAACAAGGTGTGTATGATTATCTGCAGATCTCATAGACTATGAATGCAATTTGCAGGAACGGATCTTTGGCAGGAACAGATCTTTTGCAGATACTGATCTTTTGTGTCTGTACAGCATCTTTGTGTGCAGCATCTTGCAAAGATTTTTTTCTCATGGGGAGTTCAGCTCCATAGAATAGACTGTGTAGAAATGCTCTTATACTTCATGAAGGGTGGTAAGATTGGTCTGTGATCTTTCATTTTCCAAAGACTATAGTCTGTGTGTATGCACCTTTAGAATGTGCTATACATTTTGTTCACCATGTCACAACGGTCACTAATTACTATGTCTACTAATCCTGTACTATGTACGAGTGCCTATATTTTATTCCCAGGATGTCGCAATAGCAGCATAGGGGGCGATATACAGGCTGGGAACGCGAACAATCACTCGCGTTCCCATGCCTGTCGGCCGGTGATGGCGAAACCGGAAGTGCTCGCCGGCGGGTCCTGGGACATCGGAGCGGAGCTGCGAGGGCACCGATTGGCTGCAGGGGGCTGAGGGAGGCCCCAGGTGAGTTAATCTCATTTTTTTTTTACCGGCTTTAGGTTCACTTTAAGTTACATTAGTTATGTTAATTAAAATAGATAGGTATATATAATCTCTTATGCACCCCATTTTCAAAAAACAGGCAAATGTTTGTGATTTCATGGGGGCAGCCATCTTTTTGGTTGAAAGGAGGTGACAGGGAGCATGAGACACAGTTCCAACTGTCATGTGTCCTAATCACCCCTCCCAGCTGCGCGCGCTAGGCTTTCGGATCTCAAATTTTAAAAAATCGCAGCAAAACGAGAACAATATCAGAAATCCCATCATGCTTTGAACAGCATCAGGGGAAAAATGCCCAGGCAGTTTTCTTCTGTGCAGCTAAATATGAGGCTTGGGTAAGAAAAACCAAGTTCTGATGCTGTGAAACTGTTAAACAAACACCAAGCCTTTTCAGTGCTGCTGAGTAGATTTTTACTCTGGAGGTTCACTTTAAATATATGTACTGTATGCATGTGTGTGTATATGTACACACGTACTCACGTACACACGTACACACGTACACACACACGTATACACACACGTATACACATACACACACGTATACACATACACACACGTATACACATACACACACGTATACACATACACACACGTATACACATACACACACGTATACACATACACACACGTATACACATACACACACGTATACACATACACACACACGTATACACATACACACACACACACGTATACACATACACACACACACGTATACACATACACACACACACGTATACACATACACACACACACACGTATACACATACACACACACACGTATACACATACACACACACAAGTAAACACATACACACACACACGTATACACGTACACACACACACACGTATACACGTACACACACACACGTATACACGTACACACACACACACGTATACACGTACACACACACACGTATACACATGTACACACACACACGTATACACATGTACACACACACGTATACACATGTACACACACACGTATACACATGTACACACACACGTATACACATGTACACACACACGTATACACATGTACACACACACGTATACACATGTACACACACACGTATACACATGTACACACACACGTATACACATGTACACACACACGTATACACATGTACACACACACGTATACACATGTACACACACACGTATACACATGTACACACACACGTATACACATGTACACACACACGTATACACATGTACACACACACGTATACACATGTACACACACACGTATACACATGTACACACACATGTACACACACACGTATACACATGTACACACACACGTATACACATGTACACACACACACGTATACACATGTACACACACACACGTATACACATGTACACACACACACACACACACACACACACACACACACACACACACACACACACACACACGTATACACATACACACACACGTATACACATACACACACACACACACACACACACACACACACACACACACACGTATACACATACACACACACACGTATACACATACACACACACACGTATACACATACACACACACACGTATACACATACACACACACGTATACACATACACACACACGTATACACATACACACACACGTATACACACACACGTATACACATATACACACACACGTATACACATATACACACACACGTATACACATATACACACACACGTATACACACACACACACACACACACACACACACACACACACACACACACACACACACACACACACACACACACACGTATACACATATACACATATACACACACGTATACCCATACACACACGTATACACACACGTATACCCATACACACACGTATACACACACGTATACACACATACACACACGTATACACACATACACACACGTATACACATACACACACACACGTATACACATACACACACACACGTATACACATATGCACACACACACGTATACACATATGCACACACACACGTATACACATATGCACACACACACGTATACACATATGCATACACACACGTATACACATATACACACACGTATACACATATACACACACACACGTATACACATATACACACACACACACACACACGTATACACATATATACATATACACACACGTATACACGTATACACACACGTATACACATATATACATATACACACACATTTATTTTTAGTTTGTGTGCTTTTATTTTGTGTGATCTGTAGGCACACCATTTTAATTAGCTTTCCATAGGTTGATATAACAAGCTTGGATGGTTTAAGCAGAGTACAGTTGAGTAGCTGCAGTCTGTAAGCTTTGCTTGGAGATCTTTTCACGGAAAAGACTTCTGCGCTGTGTGATAGTGGCTTCCTGTGGATTGTGTATGCTGGGACTTATTACCACCTCCTCTCATTAGCTGATCACTCTGGTCTCTATTCTACTGGGGAGACTGGCTATCTGTGTGTTTCAGGATCACAAGACATACAATGTGCCAAGTGGAACACCAGAAATAAAGCCTAACAAAATGACAATACAAAGCTTACTCAAAGAAAACAAGTACTTATGTAAATGTTCAACTGACATGTATTCCAGAGCATTGTTTAGTGATCATTTGCAGAAATAGAAATTAACTGATCTACATGTATCTTTTTATACATCCATTTATTGATACATGCAGAGGATTATTATTTTGACAGGAATAGCAGATGTCAAGGAGTGTCCTTACTATTCGTGGAGCTCTATAGCATTTTATTTTTCTAGAATGCTGGTCTGCTGCCTATTCACTTCTTCCCTTCATTACACACCTTTATGGGATCCTTGTAAACTGGATGTCCTTTTTGAGATATTAAAAATTCAAAGCCAATAAGCCCATGCAACCAGGGCTGTGGAGTCGTAGCAATTTTTGAGTACCTGGAGTCAGGGGGGGGGGGGGGGGGGTGCACCAACTCCTAATGAATTTAAACTGTAATTATAATAGAAAATATGATAAAATGTTCTATTTCTTAGATAATATTAATCATAATTTATATATACAGTAATAGCTTGCTTAGCCGACAAAAATGAAATAAACCAATCAAAAATAGTCACTTGTGCTGCTTCAATAAAGCAGTCCCCCTGTTTTTGAAAGTCAGATATGCATATCTATTTGTGACTATATATATATATATATATATATATATATATATATATATATATATATATATATATATATATATATATATAAGTACAAAGGGGCTGCAGCACACAACAGGAAAACAGTGACAGGGGCTCTTGGTTACGCTTTAACGCGCTTAAGCTCACCAACTGCGCCAAAGTGTCCCCAATCTGGTGAGTCCTACTCTACCATGCAAAATGCCAGTTTTTATAAGCAGTCTAGTGGGAACTAAACCAAAAACCCTAAAATGTCAACTAGATGGGAAAAAAGGAAATTAAAAACACCTCACCCTTCACCTAGCTACCAAACGAACTCTCTTAACATGTGCAAAGCACTCATTTATATACTTAACTGTGCTAGAGGTGGGCGTGGTCATGCAGGCTCACAGGGGAAAATTATAAATAAATTACCAAGGGGTGAGCAGCACAAACCAAATTTTTTTATGCAATTCTATGCAAAGCATGCACGCAGCGCTGGAGGTCCCCAGACTCCATAAGAAATATATAAGTACAAAGGGGCTGCAGCACACAACAGGAAAACAGTGACAGGGGCTCTTGGTTACGCTTTAACGCGCTTAAGCTCACCAACTGCGCCAAAGTGTCCCCAATCTGGTGAGTCCTACTCTACCATGCAAAATGCCAGTTTTTATAAGCAGTCTAGTGGGAACTAAACCAAAAACCCTAAAATGTCAACTAGATGGGAAAAAAGGAAATTAAAAACACCTCACCCTTCACCTAGCTACCAAACGAACTCTCTTAACATGTGCAAAGCACTCATTTATATACTTAACTGTGCTAGAGGTGGGCGTGGTCATGCAGGCTCACAGGGGAAAATTATAAATAAATTACCAAGGGGTGAGCAGCACAAACCAAATTTTTTTATGCAATTCTATGCAAAGCATGCACGCAGCGCTGGAGGTCCCCAGACTCCATAAGAAATATATAAGTACAAAGGGGCTGCAGCACACAACAGGAAAACAGTGACAGGGGCTCTTGGTTACGCTTTAACGCGCTTAAGCTCACCAACTGCGCCAAAGTGTCCCCAATCTGGTGAGTCCTACTCTACCATGCAAAATGCCAGTTTTTATAAGCAGTCTAGTGGGAACTAAACCAAAAACCCTAAAATGTCAACTAGATGGGAAAAAAGGAAATTAAAAACACCTCACCCTTCACCTAGCTACCAAACGAACTCTCTTAACATGTGCAAAGCACTCATTTATATACTTAACTGTGCTAGAGGTGGGCGTGGTCATGCAGGCTCACAGGGGAAAATTATAAATAAATTACCAAGGGGTGAGCAGCACAAACCAAATTTTTTTATGCAATTCTATGCAAAGCATGCACGCAGCGCTGGAGGTCCCCAGACTCCATAAGAAATATATAAGTACAAAGGGGCTGCAGCACACAACAGGAAAACAGTGACAGGGGCTCTTGGTTACGCTTTAACGCGCTTAAGCTCACCAACTGCGCCAAAGTGTCCCCAATCTGGTGAGTCCTACTCTACCATGCAAAATGCCAGTTTTTATAAGCAGTCTAGTGGGAACTAAACCAAAAACCCTAAAATGTCAACTAGATGGGAAAAAAGGAAATTAAAAACACCTCACCCTTCACCTAGCTACCAAACGAACTCTCTTAACATGTGCAAAGCACTCATTTATATACTTAACTGTGCTAGAGGTGGGCGTGGTCATGCAGGCTCACAGGGGAAAATTATAAATAAATTACCAAGGGGTGAGCAGCACAAACCAAATTTTTAGCTGTGTCACTTATAGAGATGGTCAATGAGATGTAAATAATTCTGCGTTACTGTTGGTTTATGCAAATTTATGCACTCCTTTTGCTCATGAAATCAAATAATTTGATATGTAAAAATTTGGTTTGGTGACTATGATCTAAAGGGTACCTAAGACGGATGAAAAGAAAAGTTTTATACATACCTGTGGCTTCCTCCAGCCCCCTTCAGGCTAATTAGTCCTTTGCTGTCCTCCTCCACCACCTGCGCTGACTGGCTGAGTCCCGGTAATTCAGCCAGTCATCGCAGTCCGGCCGTGTGCCAATTCCACAGGCAGGCGCGTTCTGCATCGTGACGAAGGTGTGCAACGCCGAAACGCGTCATGACGTCCTAGGCGCAGGGCAGCTGCCGATACTCCCCGTGTATCCCATCCCGCTGGCGTGACTGGATCTTTAGGATTACCACAACTACTGGCCATAGTGTGGAGGTGGCCAGGCCGGTGATATTACATCTAGGACATGGTGATATACAACATTGTGATCAGCTTTGTTTTACTTTTAACATTGTACTGTAAGTTTTATTCATTTCCTTGTGCAAGAAGCATCATTAAAAAATTAATGCACCAGAGAGCGCTCCTCTCCTTTTTCTTTTTTTCTGTTTTCACCAGTACGTTTACCCCAATCCCAGAGTAAACCAGGAGCAGCACTCATTGGTGGCTTAACGATTTATTGTGGAGACATTAACTGGCTGAGCGCAGTGGAATACTTGTGAATTGTTTTCTTTGAACACAGAGGTGTTGTCTATCATCCTTAAAGAGACTCTGTAACATCAAAAAGATCTCCTGGGGGGTACTCACCTCGGGTGGGGGAAGCCTCGGGATCCTAATGAGGCTTCCCACGCAGTCCTCTGTCCCATGGGGGTCTCGCTACAGCCCTCCGAACAGCCGGCGACAGACCCGACTGTCAGTTCAATATTTACCTTTGCTGGCTCCAGCAGGGGCACTGTGGCTGTTTTCGGCTCGGAACTAGACGGAAATACCCAATCTCCATCGGGTCCGCTCTACTGCGCAGGCGCCGGAGACTTGCGCCTGCGCAGTAGAGCAGACCCGACGACGATCGGGTATTTCCGCCTACTTCGGAGCCGACAGCCACCAGAGCGCCTGCGCAGGAGCCGGGAAGGTAAATATTTACGTTGCCGCTGTACAGAGGGCTGCAGCGAGACCCCCGAGGGACGGAGGATGGCATGGGAAGCCTCATTAGGATCCTGAGGCTTCCCCCACCCGAGGTGAGTACCCCCCCAGGGGACATTTTGATGTTACAGTTCCTCTTTAAACCTGGTTCAGATTGTACATGAAGAAAGTGTAATAGAGGAAGAATCCCCTCATTCCCCTGCAGAGTACCTGCACATCACTCTTACATGTACCCACAGTTACATTGCCTAGGGCCTGATAGATATTTTCTTCCTGTCTGTACCTTTTACAAGTACTCTTACTAAGGACTAGTTTTAGGCCTCGTTCACATCTATGCAGCGCAGATGGCCGTACGATCGGAACGCAACACGTACAATAGCACACCTTCTGCGCTGCTACCCACTGCACTGCGCAGCACAATTTGATGTGAACGACAGAAGGGCTGTGTATACCCTTCTGCTTTTCTTGCATGTTACCACGTCATACGCGCTTCAAAATGCGGACAGAATCGAGTAAGATGTGAACGAGGCCTAAGTCTATGACTAAAAGTATTAGAGGCAGAAGATCAGCTGATTAGCCAGGTAACTGGTATTGTTTAAAAGGGAATAAATATTGCAGCCTCCATATCCCTCTCAGTTCAGTTTTCTTTTAAAATTCCTAAGCGTTGGCAGTTAAGAGATGCATTTTATGTTACATACTTTCAATCAACAAGATTGTAATATGCAAATCAGAGGAGTCTTAGTCGAAGAATCTGAGTCGGTGGAATTCTAACCTGAGAAGTCGGAGGATTTTTGTACCTACTCCACAGCCCTGCACGCAACATCCTTGCACATCTAACTCCACCAGTTTGCTGCAGGCATATGGATACCTCCCTGGCCAGCCTCGACAATAAATCCTTAGTTTCAGCCATAGAAGAGTGGCTTTTGCTGCTGAACTGCATTAAAAAAAACCCTGCAGTGCTAATAATTTAAAAAAAAAAAAGTACTGCCTAGGTTCTGCCCACTTGCTTGGCCCCACCCACATTGCTGCCCAGTCCGCCTACATTCCTTCCTGTCCCTGTCCACATACGTACTCAGCCATGCCCCCTGCTCAGTGCACTGGAGAAGAAAGCTACTGGGAAAAGGGGGGGGGGGGGGATTTTTGAGAAGTTAGTAGTTTGTTCTTCTTTCCAGATGCACCTCTGACACTAGGGATATGAAGGGTTTTTAACTTGTAGGGTAGTCAAAAGGACTTCTGCCTCTTTGTTGAGGGAGCTTTCCATTAACTTAATGGGGAGAACTTTAATGCTGTACATCAGGTGTGGTTTTTGGGAGAGAACGCTGCCATATTAGGTTTGGTTTTGGGGTAACGCTTCCATATTAGGTGTGGTTTTGGAAGTAACGCTGCCATATTACCTGTCTTATTGGAGGTAACACTACCATATTAGGGGTGGTTTTGTGTATGTGGTTGACGGTCACTTTGCCTTAATATTGATGGGTAGAAAAGTGGGTCTTATTATTTTACAGTTGGCTCCACCCACATGTCATGAACATGCCCACTTAGCAGTTTCAAAAGTAGGGGTGTGGCTTAAGTAAACCTCTTTCTCATAATCTAAAGTTGGGACGTATGCTATACTTGGGAGGGGGGTTGTAATGTGGCTACCTATATCAAACGTTGGGGCTACCTATACCTTGGGGGCTACCAATGCTTTTGGGGGCTAATCTGGCTACCTATACTTTGTTGAGGGGGGTGGGTGATCTTGCTACCTATACTTGGAGGGCTAATATAGCTTACCCGTGCTAAGCCTGACCTGGGCGCCGCCATAGACATTATGTGTTGCAGGGTAATTCCAGTGCCAGCGACGGCTGGAACCTGAATTACTTCTCCCTCAGAGTTGCTACAATTAGAAAGGAAAATGGTAATTAATGGCAAAAGCGCCAAAGTGACCAGACAGCAGAATAACCTATATGCCCTATACTTGGAGGGCTAATCTGGCGATCTATACTTTGGGAGGCAGATCTGGCTACCTGTATGGAAGTAGGCTACCTGCCACCCTAACTTTGGGAGGGGGCTAATCTGGCTAACTATTCTGCAGGCCCCTCTGTCTGCCCCTACTGAGAATACCTCTAGCTACTTACTACACAGGGTTACTGCCTAAACTGGGGGCTACCTGTGGCACCAAGGTACCTTATAAGTTTGTGTTGGACCCCAATCAAAATTTTCTAGGTGGCCCCATGATTTCAAGCAATGCCCCTGCTTGTAGGTGGGGCACATAACCTTATGCTTTAATTTACAATATTCTGTATTTCTTTATAAGAAAAAACATTGAAGAAAGTAATTACCCTTCAGTCACTGGGAACAGCTGATTCATTGTAGTTTACCTAATTATGATCAATTTCTGTATAAGTTTTGAGGCTGTTGCTCATCTACTGATGGTTTTGTCACTTAGTTTTAGAAATAAGCTTGTGCTACAATTAAATAAAAAAAGATAGAAAATGAACAAATGGTCCTCTTTCAGCATACTGCAGGCAAGAAGATTAATTGGCTTAGAAAATCAGTGGAGCTTGTGTAACTCCACCTTTGAGGGTCACTCGCTGTCGCAAGGCAGCTTTGCTGAGTGCCCGCTATGTGGAATAACTTGTATGGAAATGTGAGATGAATGCAGCAGTGTGAAATGGCTCAAGTGCTTCCTTTCTCCCAGGCGGAATAAAATACAAATATACCACATAAACAAAAACACATTTAGGAAATCAGCTCTTGAAGAAATGAGATTACAGTAAATAAGGTCACACTAGTCAGTTGAGCCAGACTGAACCTATCCCACATGAAAGTCAATTTAAGTCTGTCAAATTACCAGAGATAAATCCGGGAAAGAGTCAGATAAGGCTCCTTGAGTTTGAGCATCTGATTTACAGAGCATTAATATATATGGGGTGCAAAGCACATTGTCATAAAGCTGTTAGCAAGTGAAAATATGATTTATGAGGCAGCACGATTCTTATTAACAGAGCAAAGTCATAGAGATGGGTTAAATATACAATTCTGTAATTCCACAGTTCTGTGCCTGCCACTATCTCATAGTGGAATGTGTTAAAGGAATATGAATTAATGTGGCCTGTAAGAGGAGAGGGAGTTAATAACAACAATAATTCGAACATTTATATAGCGCTTTTCTCCTGTCGGACTCGAAGCGCTCAAGAGCTGCAGCCACTGAGATGCGCTCAGGAGGCCACCCTGCAGTGTTAGGGAGTCTTGCCTTGAACTCCTTACTGGATAGGTACTGACCCTAGCCAGGAATCGAACCCTGGTCTCCCATGTCAAAGGCGGTGCCCTTAACCAGTACACTATCCAGCCACTATAAGCTATTTCCGGTTACAGCCTGAGCTGCCACAAAGTTAATGTTACCACCAACCACAAAATCACTTATAGCTGGTGGCCAGTGTAGAACCCCTTACCCCCACCCCAATAGAGGTGTGGCCTGCATGGTACCCCTCCTCTAGACCAACCACAAATTCACACATAACTGGTGGCCAGTATAGAATCTCCCCCTGTAATAGATAGCGGAGATACCGCCGCAGAGGCAAGCGGCATGGCGGCTATCTCCGCGTATCAGCCGGCGCCTCTGCAGCGCAGTTATACTGCTGCTCTGCCTGGTTCTTCTATTGCACATAGATTGAGGGCCAGGCGACAGGACCTTTATGCGAATAGAAGGGGAGCCAGCTGATCTGCCAAGTCAGCTGACTCCAACGGTACTTTGGATTGGCTGAGTGATGGGGGCGGCGCTGCGGGGCATCTCTGTCTATATAGTACTAGTCTGTCAGTTGCCCCGTGTCTGCTGTTGCGAATGCTAACATGTTAGCGCTCAGACCCTAATCAGATCCCAAAGTGTGCTAGAACCAGCTGGAGCTGGGGATCCACACTTAGCCAGATTCTGTTGATGGCTTAAAGTACTAATTGCATTGTATTATCTGTTATGACCTTCTGCTTCCTTTGACTACTCTCCTGCTTATTGATTCTGTACCTCTGCCCATCTGATTCCGGTTGCTGACTCTGCCTGAACTTAACACTGAATCAGCCTTCTGTCTTTGTACTTTATCTGTCCGTACGTTGCCTATTCTGCTTGTCTGACCTTCCTGTCCTCACCAGTGGGCCTAGCCACTGGTGAGGGATCTGTAATAGCCTTCACCTACTCCTCAGGTGAAGCTCAGCTGCAGCACTGTCTGTAACACCTGCTCCTCAGGTGTCCACCAGCTGCAGTATAGTCTGAATCACCTGCTCCTCAGGTGACCAGCCTTTGCAGCACTGTCTGTAACGCCTGCTCCTCAGGTGTCCACCAGCTGCAGTATAGTCTTAATCGCCTGCTCCTCAGGTGATCACCCTTTGCAGCACAGTCAGTGGTCCCTGCTCCTCAGGTGTCCACTGGCTGCAGTACAGACTGAATCACCTGCTCCTCAGGTGATCATTGGCTGCAGTACTGTCTGAGTCACCCGCTCCTCGGGAGATCTCCTCTTCCTCATTACTGTTGCACCAAACACTATCTCACATTGGTTGTCCTGTGTCTGGCTATACTAGCATTATTGGTGATTCTGCAGATCACCGCATAATCAGGTATAGCATCTGTATTATTGGTGATACTGCAGATCACCAATAATCAGAAAATCTGTTTTGCTGACACCAATCGTTACACCCCCCAGCCCAATACAAGTGTGGCCAGCATGGCACCCCTCCTCTAAACCAACCATAAATTGACACATAGCTGGTGGCCAGTATAGAATCCCCTCCCCCACCCCAATGGAGGTGTGGCCTGCATGGTACCCTCCTCTAGACCAACCACAAATTGACACATAGCTGGTGGCCAGTATAGAATCCATTCCCCCAACCCTAATGCAAGTGTGGCATGCATGGAACTTTTCCTCTAAACCAACCACAAACTCACACATAGCTGGTGGCCAATATACACTCCCCCCCCCCCCCCTCCCCCCACCCGAAGCTTAGCCATCATTGCTACCCTCATCCAAACAAACCAGAAATGCACACATAGCTGGTTGACAGTACAGAAGAACACTCTCCCCTTCAAACCTCCCCCAACCCCAATAAAAGTGTGGCCAGCATAGCACCCCTCCTCAAAACCAACCACAAATGCACTCATAGATGGTTGACCGTACAGAAGACCCTCGACCACCCACCCCAATACACGTGTTGCCATGTTTACACCCCTCCTCTAACCCCTTGCCATTTTGCAGAGTAGTGCAGTGGAGCAGTGTAACCAAGCTCCCAGTGTTTCAGTCTTCTCTCCTCTGCATCCGTGCAAGGTGCACCAGAATACCTCCACTCCATGCATCAGAAGCTTCAGGAACAGTTATATGCTGCCACATATCGTGTGACTGTGAAGATGACGACTGACCTGTGCTGGACTAGGTGAACCTCCGCTGAGCTTTTCTGCGAACTGTAGGGAACGAATGGGCTGGTGGGAAAAGCGGTGGGTCCTGGCCCCTGGAAAAAGCACATTTAATAGAAGTGTGAGGTCCTGACTCCCACCCCATACATCTGAGCATCTGGAGGATAGAAAGAGAAATGGTGTTACCACAATCTCACCCCTTTACTTCAGCTATATTGCCTGTTCATATTGGAGAAGTACCTTTTGATAAAGGACTCAGATCCCCCCACCTCTTTTAAAGCATCCTCCTTAAAGAGGAACTTTAGCCTAAACAAACATACTGTCATTAAGTTACATTAGTTATGTTAATTAAAATAGATAGGTAATCTCTTACCCACCCTGTTTTAAAAGAACAGGCAAATGTTTGTGATTTCGTGGGGGCAGCTATCTTTTTGTTGAAAGGAGATGACAGGGAGCATGAGACACAGTTCACACTGTCCAGTGTCCTGACCATCCCTCCCAGTTGCAGATCGCTCAGAAACAGCCGTATCAGTCAGCCGACAGACTGTACACACGCCGGACTGTCGCTGGAACGCCCACCCAGCGGGAGGTGATGACGGACCCGTCGTTGCCTCCAGTCCGGCGTGTGTATGGACCTTAAAGAGAACATCCTCATCAGAAATACCATCATGTTTGCACAGCATCAGGGCAAAAATGCCCAGGCAGTTTTCTTTGATGGGGCGGAGCTTAGCTTCTGTGCAGCTAAAAAGTAGGCTTTAGTAAGGAAAACAAAGTTCTGATGCTGTGAAACTGTTAAAGAAACACCAAGCCTTTTCAGTACTGCTGAGTAGATTTTTAGTCTGTAGGTTCACTTTAAGGCTCATGAGTATAAAAGCTCCTCAGACTTGCCTCTAATCTTTGTGATATATGTTTGCATGCTCTGGCAGCTGAACAGGGTCATTACAGACTGTGTACAGTACCTTAAAGAGTTTTAGCTGTGCAATATCTGAGCTTATAAACTGAGACAGATGCATCTGATAACAGGCCATGCCGGTGTTCTACTTCAACAATTCATATGGGAGATCACTTGTTTCATCTTACTAAATTGTATATGCACTACAGAGTGGTTGGGTTTTTCTAGTTATTCAGTAAACCCAAAGTTTTCTGTAGACACATTATAATTATCGTAGGTCTGGATTTCTGTACTGGCCACAAATGCCCAGGCCTTGGGCGGCTACTGCCCAATGAGGCGGCTGAACTTGGCAGAGGAGGTGGCAAATGGAATAGTGATCAGGTACTGCACATGGAAGGGAAGCCACAAGAAAGTTGGCCTAGGGGCAGCAAAAGTTTAGATCCAGTCTTTGTAGTCTGGCTGATCACAGTTGGAGTACATAAACAAATATACATTTTATATTTAGCATCAATATGAGAGGTTTTGCCAATTGCTTTAGTAATGAATTGATAAAAATGTATGCAACTAGCATGTGATATATTGAATTAATGATACTATATTTTAATTTAATAGGCGTTTCAGGTTTCAGACAATATATAGTTTATAAAATAATGTTTTGGTCTGTATTTTGTAATTCCTTGGCACATGTAAAAAAAGGAAGGAAGTGACTTGTCATCTGAGGTGGAATCTTATAGCAGGATCGTCACAGTGAAAGTGTTATATTATTTTTGTGTTGCTAATGCTTCTGTTGTCAAGGAAAAGTGGCTAGCCTTGTGTGGAGTTTCACTTCAAGGGTTTTAATGATCATGCCCATTTTCTGCGACAAACAGAGGAAGGTCTTTTCAATTGCTTTTTCAAGAGCTAAAATATTAGTGTGCAATAGTTTTCACATTTCTTAGATGTTTGGCCTAGTCTTTGTGGGCTGGAAGATTTATGAATGTGTTCAGGTGGGAAATTAGGACAGCTTATCAGAATCTTTCAGATGAAGTTCACATGGACCTAAAACTTGGAAATCAACTTTGCATACAGCATCAGCATCAGGCAGTGCAGGCAGTTTTTGGCAAAAATGTATTCATTTAAATAATTCCTTTGACCCTTGGCTCAGCTGTTAAACGTGTGACTATTTTTTTTCCCTACACATTGTCTATTGTACAGATACAAACTGGGATTCCTGACAAAAGCAGCCTCAAGGAACTCTCCTTGCCTCTTCCTTGATTTGCTGAAAACTTAAACTGCATGTACAGGCCAGATTATTATACTGTATCTAAGTTGTTAGTCTTTGGAGAAAAGCTAGTCTTAGTACATGTCTTCAAATGCTTTCAGTAATCTTCTGCCTTGGATAAAGCTTGTCTAACCACTACTGTAGCTACAGGAAGCATAGAGGGCAGAATAGGCAACCGTGTATCTGTAAAACACTTTTCCCTAAACCAGCATCCAAAATGACCAAAACGGTAGTAATGTAGTATGTGTGCTTTGTGACACTGGTCCTCTTTCCTATCCAACACATATTTAGCAGTGTTTGGGATGACATATTCTTAAAGTAGACCTGTGAGGGGTAAAAAAAAATTACTTACCTCAGTAGTGGAAAGGCTTCTCTGATCCTTCTGCAGCCCACTGCTGCTAGCCGGAACCCTCTCCTTCACAGTTGCGATCCCATCTGTTTACGGCCGTGGCTGCACTGCGCAGGGGCAATGACTGCCCATGTCCGTGAAGTAGCTTGGAGCTACTCGTGCATGGAAGAAAATGTATGCATGTTAGGAGAATAGTGCTACTTGTGCTGCCTGGGTTAATGGAGATTGCATGTTAGGAGAATAGTGCTACTTGTGCTGCCTGGGTTAGTGCAGATTACATGTTAGGAGAATAATGCTTCCTGGGTTAATGGAGATTGCATGTTAGTGCTACTTCTGCTTCCTGGGTTAGTGCAGTTTTCATGTAAGGAAAATGTTCTGCTCTGTACTGTTGACAATCAATCATTTCTTTTGAATGTATGCTTGCTGTGGTATGTACAGTATGATCTTGGAATGTTTACTTTGTGAAGTGTATTGGTGCAGGCGATAATTTGGTGTGCTCCCTGGTAGAGATAAAAGGTTGATGTGTGGTTCTCTACAGAGCCAGGGAAGCCATATACAAGCTCATATGATTTGCAGTCCATATGCTGAGGTTCTCCTATCCAGTCTAGCAAAGCTTACATTCAGAAAGTATTCCCTCATGTGAATGAAATCTGGAGTCATGTTGATCTGCCTGTTGTGGTAGGAAATGGAATGGCCCTTTTTCATGCAGTAGATTGAGCACAATTAGCATCTCAATTGAAGCTAATGAAAACGGCAGCAGGCAATTTTCCGATTGAGTAACTGAGTCTTGTGGGCTTGATAGAGTGGACTTAAGAGAGGGAGGATCAGGTGCTTTTATCTGAAGCCTGTCACGCAGCCTATAGTGCTTTTATCTAGATGTCAATATATACAGTACATATGCTGTACAAATAATGGTGCATTACTAATTGTCCTTCTCACTCTACAGACGTACATTAGGCAAGCCACCAGTCTTCAGATCCAAGTCAATGCAAAGCACCTGGGAAGAATGTAATAAATGTTCCCTCTACTCATGTACTTGAACTTGCGTTCAGTGGTCACAGCTATAAATAGAATATTAAAGCAGGCATGAAGTGTAAAATAAAAAACGCATTGTCTGCATGGGCAGAAGCAGGTATAATGGAGCAACATGTATAAATATTTTAACACTGACCATCTGTGCCATAAAATCTAGGTTTTGTTGGTTAGTCACCTCTGTCATGGCACTTCTTTTGTTCTTGCTAGGGCTGCTGGGAGATTGTCATGTGTGGGTGGGAGATGTCTCTTAAGGTGGCCCCAAAGGATGAGCTTCTGAGTGCGTGTTCCAAGCTTCAGATGATACACAATATTTATACCTGCGGGTGAAGTTGTCTGTTAAAGGGGCACTACAGCAAAAATCTGTAAAATTTAAAATATGTGCAAACATATACAAATAAGTATATTTTTTTCCAAAGTAAAATGAGCCCTAAATTTCTTTTCTCCTATGTTGCTGTCACAGTAGGTTGTAGAAATCTGACATAAGTGACAGGTTTCGGACTAGACCATCTCTTTATAGGGGATTTTGAGGGATATATTTATTTTCAAAAGCACTTAGTGAATGGCAGTTGCTCTGTCCAACTGCCAAAAACTGTGTAGGGAGCAGGGAAGCTGGCCAGCATCTTTGTTTAAATCCTTTTTGGGGGAATATCTTTATAAAGAATAAAACCCTTGCTGAGAATCCCTATGAAGAAATGGACTAGTCCAAAACCTGTCACTTATGTCAGAATTCTACTGCCTACTGTAAGTGACAGCAACATAGGAGAAAAGTAATTTATGGCTCATTTTACACTGGAAAAAACATACTTATTTGTCTAACACATATTTTGAATTTTATAATTTTGTGCTTTAGTGCCCCTTTAGTATTGAGCTCCATATCACTCCATCTTTGGTGGAGGAAGTATTAGGATGATGTGGAATGCAACAGGCATGGTGGCACATATAGTCAAACATTTGATCAGTCCTAACTGGCGAATGACTGGCCTTCATAGTCCTCTCACTTCAGTTGTCCTTTAACACAGTGTCCCCAACCCTGTCCTCAAGGACCACTAACCGTGCATGTTTTGTGGATATCCACAGAGGTAGTTAATCAGCTGTGCATGTTTGTGGTTTTCTGCAAAACCTGTACTGTTGGTGGGCCTTGAGGAACTCTGCAACAGCATGATGAGCTAAGCAGCAGCAGCCTTGGTCATACAGTGTGTGGATAATGCCTTCAGTCATGTAATATCTGACTGTCTTGTTTCACACAGAGACAAGTAACCGGTGGGCAATCCGTTTACTAAGCTGTGAGATGTTTTACTCTTAAAAGCTGAAATCCAAGCACCAATCAAACAAATGCTCTTTCTCTCCATCTTTTCGCTCTTCCTGTTCTTCTGAGTAGGTTTGATTGGTTTCTACGTGCCAACTTTCCTGTTTGCAGGAAGGCTGAAAAAATTGACTTTTGTGTATTAAATAATGCCAGTCATTAATATAAGAATGTGTCCAGTATTGATTACAGATACATTTTAGGTCTGATCAGCTAGTTTAATGCCTGCTGGCTGAATGCTGGATTTTCTGACTTCTGTTAAAGGAACAATCGGACTTCTGTTAAAGGAACAATTGGCATGGAAATTGTGTCTTTGTTATGCAGTCTTTGTACGCCTTTGTATGTCAAATGGGATTTCTCAAGACATTATACCGACACCTAATTCAAATATGTTTTTAACAAATTAATCTTATGCGAAAATTCCATTTATATGGTAATACATTACTGAAAAGGCACCTTTCAGATCGCTTTAATTTAGCACAGTCTACACTTATCACTGGCAGTTACATTGGGAAGAATATATTGTTTGGTATATAGAGGTATTTTAAAGCAACTCTGTTGTGGATTTAAAAAAAAAGGTTTATAAGCTAAATAGCAATGTAAATCAACAACTTTGTATATAGAGAGAAAATATTTGTAAAATATATTTATTGGCAATGTAACACTTTTCTCAATGTACTAATGCGTTCAGATGGCACGCTCCAGAGCCGGGACAAGGTCCTCCGGCACCCAAGGCTGAGACACCAAAGGGCTCCCCTCCATCCCTCCCACTCCAGCCGTCACACACTGATTGCTATTAGACTAAGAGGCGCCCCAGGGCCCCCCAACACTGTAAGCTCTAGTCTCTAGTTATCTGGCTTGCAGTCAGTGCCATGTATCCCCTTTTTCTTGTTTCTCTCTGCTTCAAACACAATAGGGGAATTATAGCTGAGTGAGTTGTGCGCCCCTCCTACACTGCGCCTTGAGGCTGGAGCCTCACTCACCTCTTTCTTCCCCGGCATGCTCAGTACCTGTAACCTGGCTACTTTCACACTGGGGTGTTGTGAACCCTATTAAAACAGAATCTCAAGGAGGGGGAGGCACTGCGCCTGTTTAGCAATGCATGCAAGAGAAGCATACAGTTTGGGCTTTATATCAATAAGGTATTCAATTGCTCTTCACTAAACTGATGGTAAAGCTGCTTATCACCTGCAGTGATGCCTGTTGATATGAATGGTGCTCTCTCCTGAGCCACAGCAGGCCTCCAAATGCAGCTGGATATCCTCATATGGACATACAGGTTATCTACTTCCTATCCATTCCTATCAATGGCCTGCCTAGTGCCAGATATGCCCTCTCCCATTCCCTGACTTTCTGTGAAAGGGTGGTCTTTGCTGTAATTTCTGAAGCAAGGCAGTGGTTAAGTGATGATAGGGGGGGGGGAGGGGGGGAAGCTGCTAGATATTGTTTAACCTAAAGGACCTTCCAGGGCTCAGTCCTGCTATTGACATCAGGCAGCACTGCTCAGCCTCACCACTTGATCGGGTTACAGTACCACTTTCAGTGCAAGGCTGCATTGACTGCAGCCTCAGAATCATACCTGCTGTTTTTTTCCCAGTGATTTTTCCTAAATATTACAAAGGCTCAAGTGGAACATTAGGCAGGGGTCACACTTGCCTATTTTTGTATGTGTTTTCTACACAGTTTTAAACTGAGAACTCCTGTTATGCAATGACCTGGTTCACACTCCATGCATTTTTCACCCACAGAACAAAAGGACATCCTGCAGGATAATTTTGCGCATTTTCAGTTTTCGCTATCAATTACATTAGCTGCTGTGAAAAAAGTGCATGTTTTCTGCATACAAGCACACATGGTGTACTGAAAAACCTGCACAGAAAACTGAAAGACAAGTGTCTCAGTAACAAAGATACGAGGTCGGCACTCCACAGGCGATATAAACTTGCGTTTATTGGAAAAGCTGTAAACACGACATGTTTCGGGGTCACCCCCTTCCTCAAGTGGACACTTGAGGAAGGGGGTGACCCCGAAACATGTCGTGTTTACAGCTTTTCCAATAAACGCAAGTTTATATCGCCTGTGGAGTGCCGACCTCGTATCTTTGTTACTGTGAACAGATTGGTGGAATGGTGAACCACTGAGTGTCTGAGCACCGGCGGACCAGGTGTGTGAAGCCTGGGTGGGTGAGGACCCCGGCAGTCTGACTGTTTGCAAGACAAGTGTCTCCCCTGTCTGCTGGCACTAGCTCCTCCCATTGAACCATTCTGCCTGCTGGCACTAGCTCCTCCCACTGATACATTCTGCCTGCTGGCACTAGCTCCTCCCACTGGTACAGTCATAACTGAAGATGGGACATATATAAGGGACACTCACCAAATATCAAGTGGCATTAAGGCAATGTTTACTTTAGTAACTGCATGGACAGAATATCCAGCAGCAGCAGCAGCAGCAGATTTTGTATTTTATTCAGTCTAGATTTTCTGACCTGTGTTTGTTTTGTCAAGTGACGCAATTTTCAATGATCATTTTTGCAGCCAGACACATTTTCATGTACAATAATGTCTAAGGAGGCGCCAAAAAAATCTCTTCATTGGTTACATGTCAACACTTTTCTTTAGGTCACCTTTTTTTCTTTTCTTTTTTTCTTTCCAACTCAACTTTGAAATAACCCATTTATATAAAAGCACATCTATTGCGAATTGTATGAACTCGCATGCAAGCTGGAATTATTTGCCCCACACTCACCGTCCTACTGGTGGCTGAAGTGATCACAAACAACCATTTCAGCTCTAGGGGTATTAAAGGATACCTGTAGTGAGAAGGATGTGGTGGCTGAGAAATATTTCCTTTTAAAGAATGCACAGTGCTTGGTTGTCCTGCTGGTCCTCTGTCACTAATACTTTTAGCCATAGTCCCTGAACAAGCATGCAGATCAGGTGCTCTTACTGAAGTCTGACTGGATTAGCTGCATGCTTGTTTCAAGTGTGATTCAGACACTTCTGCAGCCAAAGAGTACAGCAGTGCTGCCAGGCAACCGGTTTAAAGGGAACCTAAACTGAGAGGGATATGGATGCTTCCTTTTAAACAATACCAGTTGCCTGGCAGTCCTGCTGATCTCTTTGGTGTAATAGTGGCTGAATCACAGACCTGAAACAAGCATGTATCTAATCCAGTCTGACTCCAGTCAGAGCACCTGATCTGCATGCTTGTTGAGGGGCTGTGGCTTACGCTGGTTTCACAGTGGGACGTTACAGGCGCACGTTAGAGCAGCCTGTAACGCACCCCACCGCACAGCAATGAAAAATCAATGGGCTGTTCACAGTGCCCACGTTGCGTTACATTGTAACGCAGCACGTCCTGATAACGTACTGCATGCAGTACTTTACAAGCCGTGTTAGACTGTTTGCACATGCTCAGTACGGGTGTTTTTTATTTTATTTTGGGGGTGGAGAGGAGGCGGGGAGAGGCCGCTACGTAGCCAGGCACATGGCTACTTAATATTCACTGCACTTGCAGTGTTTTCTTCTTGGAGCGGCCGCTGATTGGCTGGCGGGACCACGTGATGCGGAGAGCTCTGCTCACGTGGTCTCCGCAGTGCCTCCGACAGAGCAGGCGCACCAAGAGCTGCTTGTAACGCGGCTCTTGGTAGCGTCCTGCTCCAACACCACCAGGCGTTGCGTTAGGGGCACGTTATGCGACCTTAACGTCCCCTAAAACGCAACGTCCTGGTGTGAAACCAGCCTAAAAGTAGACACAGGATCAGCAGGAGAGTCTGGCAACTGGTATTATTTGAAAAGGAAATTCCATCTCCTTCTCAGTTTAGGTTCCCTTTAAGGAAATAAACCGGTCAGCCTCCATAGCCTTCTCACATCAGGTTTCCTGTAATGTTTCTGCATATGTTTAGAATAAGTCAGGAGGTGAGAGCAGATTTCAGGGTGTAAGTGGAACCTCAAAATGAGGTATTGGGAAAAAATCTCATCTTCAGTCTTCTAAGCCCACATTACTAAGTGGTGCCACACATAACCTCCATAGGAAAGCTGCATGCTGTAATGTAAAATGATCTTCCAAATGCCTCTATCTCCATCATGTTGCCAGTGAAGACTAGTGTCTTTTGTATCTCTTCTGGTCTCTGTGATGACTAAGCTATGTGCATATCTTCCAGATATCGTCATGCCACATTATAATAAGAGTATTTGTTTTCCCCCACATTTGGCTGACTTACCCATCGCTATGTTAAAAATCCACGTTTATATCCCCATCATGCCTATAACGAGTGCAGTGGTTATATCTGCTAGCCATGTGTCAAGCTGCCACTGATGACTGCCTACTCATCAGCACTAAATATAAACGTTTTATGAGTAAAACAATGGCGTGCTAAAATTTCATGTTTAATTTTATATAAGCCCTTCAGAGCTTTGCAAGGCTTCCACAAATCAGATCAGGCTGTGGTTATAAACAGGAGCCGAGCTTGGAGTGCCATGGTCTGTCACCTTTCAAAAATCAACAGACAAGTGAAAATAACAGAATTTATAATAAAAGAGATAACGGCTTTACGTTCATTTTTAGATAATAGCATATTTGAATTATGCGTAACACTGAAATAATCATTGACAGAATAGCTTCCCTTCCTGGCTTGTGTTGGATGCCAGCTGCTACTGAAAGTACATTTGGAAGCATGTGGGCCTTACTTGAGGAATTTCCAAATGTGTTTTGATTTTTTTTAAAGATCTAGAAATACTAATAATATGCTGTTAGAAATATTTGACAGCCATCGTGTTGTACGGCATTATTACATTTTAAAATAGTGCCTAGCAGTCACTCCTCATTAACTTGACTGATGTAGGTTTTTGTTAAATGATTGTTTTTCTAACTTTACATATGTAGAGAGATGTACTGGCATTCACCCTGCAAATTGCTATTGGGTTGCTTCATTTGAATGTATGACATGCTTTCTGTATTTGTTTTAGTAGTAAAGGCCTGTTCAGACTGTCAGCGTATGAAGCACGCGTATAAAATCAAAGAAACGCAAGTTGAAAAACGCATGCATTTTTCTTGCGTTCTAATGCGTTTTCTAATGTGTTTTGCACACACACGTGACCCAGGGGAAAAAAAAGAATTATGGGAACCGCAGAGGGAAACGTACGCTAAAAACGCAATAGTACACGTTTTTGATACGCGTCCATAGACTTTCATTGCGTCCGTTTCTATGCGTGACGCACAGAACTGCATGCAGCAATGCGGATAAGAAACGTATGCGTCATATGCATACATGTGAACTAGCCCATTCAAAAGCATTAGGAGCCGTTTCTATGCGTTTTTGGTACCCGTACGCGTTCCCTGAAAACGGCTAGGAACACGCATAGTCTGAAGAGGCCCTAAAGGTAGATTTTTTTTTTCCACATGCATAGCTATGTGCAGATACTAGATAACTGTCATTTGAGATTCTTGTTCATGATCATTTTGGATGACCGTTTTGGAATGTTTGTCATGAGAACACACTGCACATCTCTCTGCTCTGTTCTGTGGGGGGAGGGGCTGAGCAGGAGGAGGAGCTTTACTGCAAGAACTACTGAAATTGGTTCAAGTATTACCTAACCTGATGAATGTAATGAGGTGGTCAACCATATCGGCAGACAGTACTCAAGCTAGACTGTCACCTGTGACGATCAGAAATAATCTTAAAGGACAACTGTAGTGAGAAGTATATGGAGGCTGCCATATTTATTTTCTTACAATAATTAATTACAATACCAGTTGCCCGGCAGCCCTGCAGATATTTTTGGCTGCTATGGTATCTGGATCACACACCTGAAAGAAGTATGTGGCAAATCCAGTCAGACAGACACACAATCTGCATGCTTGTTCAGAGTCTTTGGCTAAAATAAGAGTTAGCCCAACAGGACTGCCAGGCAATGTGCGTTGTTTAAAACAGGGCTGTGGAGTCGGTCCAAAAATCCACCGACTCCGACTCCTCAGTTTAGGATTCCACCGACTCCGACTCCGACTCCTCGACTCCGACTCCTCTAATTTGCATATTACAATTTTGTTGATTAAAAGTATGTAACATGAAAATCGTCTCTTAAATGCCAACGCTTAGGAATTTTACAAGACAACTGAAGTGAGAAGGATATGTAGACTACTATATTTATTCCCTTTAGACTAAAACTAGTCCTTGGTAAGAGTACTTGTAAAAGGTACAAACCGGAACAAAGAACATCTATCAGGCCCTAGGCAATGTGACTGTGGGTGCATGTAAGAATGATGTGCAGGTACTCTGCAGGGGAATGAGGAGATTGTAAACAGACAACACCTCTGTATTCAATGTGCACAGCATTCTCAGTGGATTCCCTGCAGCTCTGTGGGGAGTGCATATGTAGAGTATAGTACTACTGTGTAACAAAGTAAACCTGAGACAGATGGAATTAAAGTTTTATACATACTTGGGGCTTCCTCCAGCCACCTTCAGGATAATCAGTCCCTCGTTGTCGTCCTCCTCCACCATCTGGATCTTCTGCTATGAGTCCAGGTACTTGAGCCAGTCGGCCGTAGTGCGCATGCACACACTCCGCCGCCAGGAGCATACTACACCTGTGCAGCACTATTGCGCAGGTGCAGAATGTTCCTGGCTGTGGGAGCGGCATGCGGCCGGACAGCGCTGACTGGCTGAATTACCAGGACTCATAGCAGAAGATCCGGGTGGTGGAGGACAGCGAGGGACTGATTAGCCTGAAGGGGGCTGGAATAAGCCCCAGTTATGTATAAAACTTTACTTTTCATCCGTCTCAGTTACCCTTTAATTTGTAGTCACCAAACCAAATTTTAACAACATATCAAATGATTTGATTTCATCAGCAAAGGGAGTGCATACATTTGCATAAATCAGCATCAATGCAGAATTATTTCCATCTCGTTGACCATCTCTATTAGTGACACAGCTACACATCAGGCTTTATTCTTACAGCATAGATGTTATTTAGTATATATAAGAGATTCCTGTGTACACATCATATATACAGTCACAATCAGATATGTATATCTGACCTTAAAAATACGGGGACTGCTTTATTGAAGCAGCACAAGTAACTAATTTTGATTGGTTTATTTCATTTCTGTGGACTAAGCACAGCTATTACTGTATATATACTGTATATATACATTATTTTTAATGACTATTATCTGAGAAATAGAACATTTTATCATATTTTCTATTTTAATTACAGTTACAAATTCATTAGGAGTCGGAGTCGGTGCATTTTTTCCCGACTCCGACTCCGACTCCAGGCACCCAAAATTGCCCGACTCCACGACTCCGACTCCGACTCCACAGCCCTGGTTTAAAAGGAAAAATGTTAGCCCCCTTATCCTTCTCACTTCAGGTGTACTTTAAGGCTGGTTTCACACCAGAACGTTGCGTTTTAGGGGACGTTAAGGTCGCATAACGTGCCCCTAACGCAACTCCTTGTGGTGTTGGAGCAGGACGCTATCAAGAGCCGCGTAACAAGCAGCTCTTGGTTCGCCTGCTCTGTCGGAGGCGCTGCGGAGACCACGTGAGCGAAGCTCTCTGCATCACGTGGTCCCGCCAGCCAATCAGCGGCCGCTCCAAGAAGAAAACACTGCAAGTGCAGTGAATATTAAGTAGCCGTGTGCCTGGCTACATAGCGGCCTCTTCCCGCCTCCTCTCCGCCCCCAAAATAAAAAACCCACCCGTACTGAGCATGTGCAAACAGTCTAACGCGGCTTCGCCGAGTATAAAGTACTGCATGCAGTACGTTATCAGGACGTGCTGCGTTATAATGTAACGCAACGTGGGCACTGTGAACAGCCCCATTGATTTTTTCATTGCTGTGCGGTGGGGTGCGTTACAGGCTGCTCTAACGTGCGCCTGTAACGTCCCACTGTGAAACCAGCCTAAGTGATGAAAATGCAGCGTGTACATAGCTTACCTTGGGTTACAAACATTAAACTTTTGCAAGACTGGACTCCGACAGTCTGTAAGGCTGGGTTCACATATAAAAGGTATACAGGTCCATTTCAGTCTTGTCCTGTCAGTTTTTGACAATTTGCATCAGTTTTGTCTCATTTTTCTATGGCTTGCTTCACACAGTTTACAGTTCCAACCCTGTCAGGTAAAACTGATCGAAAACACATACATGTACATGTTTATGTGTGATCCCAGCCTTAATATGTGGCGCAGTTTGACCAGGGCTCTGGAGTCAGTACAAAAATCATCCGACTCAATTTACAAAACCACCAACCCAGACTATAGGTACCCATTTATTGTTCCTACTCCGCCTCCTGGACGCTGACTCCACAGACCTGAGTGACAGTGATTAGAGGAGAGACCCTTACCAGCTAGGAATTGTGTACATGTCCCTGCAGTGCTTCAGCAGCATTTATGTGACTGGCAGATTGCATATTCTAGGATCCTTTAAAATCAAGTTGAACAATCTCGGTCTTGTGTGTCTCCATACACACCTCTGCATGCTGTTCTATCAGTCGTCTTCACCAATCCGCCTTTTTTTTTACCAACTGAATGACATGGCCTATTTTTAATATCTTTATTAGGTCTGCCTCTATACCTTCCAAGATTTGCTAAAACTTGCTGTGAAACATTTTGAAATCTAAAGCGTGTTCTGGCACTCATCATACTAGAACACTGTTACAATTTGAGATTATTAGCAGTACCATATATAATACACTTGGTTCTGTTTTTCTGTTTGGCCATATTATACACTGTACGAGACCAACAGCGCTCCTTGTTTTAGGTTGCATGAAGTCTTTTCCATCTTACTTGAATAACCCTGTCTTCTTGAATGTAGTGTGCTATCCTGCATGTCTATAGCAGTCTTATATATCTCATTTGGTGAGATGCATCATCCACTCATCAAGCTCCAGTTCTCAGCTAATGTAGTTATGCTTGAATCCAAGCAACACTGGGCCCAATCCAATTCATTTTTTCGCCTAAGCTTTTTCCTAGGAGATAATTTTCATCTTTTATTAAAAATAAAAATAACTTTTTAGCAGTCTACAATTGAAAAAGTACCAAAAAGTAGGTGAAAAAGTAATGTCAAAATGATTTTCTTGCTTGCTGGTGGCTTAAAGGGAAGTAAAAAAAACAATGCTGCTTGATCCGGGGGGCTGGGCGGATCAGGTAGCTGCAATCCCCGCCGCTCCGTTAGCTTACATTCCCTCACTTTCGGGTCACAACGCTGGAAGAAGCTGCTCTCACACAGCTGGGAAGCGGGGAGAGCAGCAGGGGGCGTGGCAAGGGAGAGACAGAGCTGCCCAATGGCAGCTGGGGAAAGCCTGCAGCAACGCCCCTAGTGGGCGTTTCAGCAGGGAATGCCTCTCTCCTCCCTTATCCTCCGGAATAGCGACAATCATTGTCGCCAATTTCGGGGGGTTATAGCACGGTGGTGGGGGGGGGGGGGGCAGGCATGTCCTGCAGCAGGGAACATGCCTTTGTGTCCCATCTGTCCTACCCCCCCCCCCCCCCGCACCACTTTGGGTACTCTTTAACCTGTTGCAGACCGCATCACGGCGATGGGCGTGGCCGCGGCGGAAGCCCCAGGACCGCCTAATGGCGATTGGCATAAAGTCCTGGGGCTTACATTTGCAGGAGATCGCGCGCATCTCCTGCTTGGGGGGCGGAGCTCCGCCCCGCCTTCAGTCTCCGAGCGGCTATTGCCGCTCGGGAGACTGTTAGACGGCGATCACGCCGTCTATTTATATGGTGCAGCGCTGCGATCAGCAGCAGCGCTGCACTGGGGACAGCCGTGTGACACGGCTGTCCCCCTGGGGGACAAGAGAGCGATCGGCTCTCATAGGGTGAAGCCTATGACAGCCGATCGCCGTGATTGGCTGGAAGGAGGGAGGGAAGGATTTTAAAGGAACAGGTCGGTTTTTTTTTTTTTTTTTTTAAACACAAACAAAAATATTTATTTAAAAAAAAATAAACATGGGGGGAGCGATCAGACCCCACCAACAGAGAGCTCTGTTGGTGGGGAGAAAAGGGGGGGGGGGAATCACTTGTGTGCGGCCCTGCAGCTTGGCCTTAAAGCTGCAGTGGCCTTTTTTTTTTTTACTAAAAATGGTCTGGTCACTAGGGGGGTTTAGCCCTGCAGTCCTCAAGTGGTTAAAAGGCAATTTATTGATAAAATGTGTGAAAACTTAGAATATTTGGATTGGATTGGGCCCATTGTGTTCATTGGACATGTTGATTTGTATATCTCTGGGGGAGACCTTTCACATTTTTTTTAAATGGTGTTTTTCTCAGTGCTGCACATTTTCAGCACTTGGGATAGCTCCTGTGCTTTTAACTGTGAGGACAGCCTAAGCCTCCATTCACACTGATTGAGGCTAAGGAGGCAAGATCTGCATCATGGAAATAGCACCACTCGATTGCTTAGTCAAAAAGATATAACAATATATGCAGACGACCTGCAAGATGTGAAAATGGCTGAGCAGAGATCAATATTTGAACCCCCACAGTTGGCCCAGAGTTCAGAAAATATTATGTATACTTTAGAGTGTATATGCAGTTGCATGCTGAAATCAGCAAGGTGCAAAGAAACCAAGACAAGACAAATAACATTTATATTGCGCTTTTCTCCTTGCGGACTCAAAGCGCCAGAGCAGAGCAGCAGCCACTAGGGCGCACTCTATTGGCAGTAGCAGTGTAAGGGAGACTTGCCAAAGGTCTCCTACTGAATTAGTGCTGGCTTACTGAACAGGCAGAGCCGAGATTCGAACCCAGGTCTCCTGTGTCAGAGGCAGAGCCCTTAACCATTACACCATCAGCCAACTGCCAAAGAATCAGTTGAGCCAAAAACATTGAAGAAACAAATCCACAAGAAATCCATTGTATATATAATAGCTGAGAAATGGGTGACCATAGGGAAGGAGTAGCGTGCTCAAAGGTGCAAGTGTGCTAATGTGACCCCGGAAGCGAGCTTTGGTTTAGGCAGGTACATAAGATCAGGATGGCGAGCAGCAGCAGCCAGGGTTCCTTTACACAGCCCCCACTAGTTCTGCAGCATATGTACGCTGCTTCATCAGGAAATGAGAAGGGCCCACATGTGAGTATTTTCTTGCTTGAGGAGAGTGAATTCAATAAGGGCCAGAGTGTGAATGTACCTTTAAGCTGGGAATTGCATAATAACCATTGCAGAGTGATCTCATACTTGAGATGGAAACTTGCATTAGAAGACAGAGAGCTGGTTAGCACTTGGTGCTTTCTCAGCGCTTTGCTGTTCGCCGGCAATCACAAAGGCGCTGCTACTAATGTATCGCTATGGATACATTCACACTGCAGCGTGTTTGATTTCGGTCAATTGCAAATGCACTGCATACAGTGTCTTTGGGGTGAGTGCACTGGGATTCTCGTTCTGACGGGAATCACAAGCGCAAATTGCACTGAAATTCGCAAGATTGTGCCGCAGAATCGCGTAACGTGAGCCGGCCCTTAAACAGATAACCAGTAAACAGACAATTACCAGCAGTGATTTGCATACCTGCTGATCTTTACTGGCCTTTAGTACATCTTCTCCAAAAATCTCGGTGCTTTGCATTTTTTTTTTGCAGTAAACATTGAAAAAAATAAAAAGCACGCTTTTTATTAAAACGTTGAGCACAAAAACAAGAAATAGTTATTTGTAATATTGCATTCTATCTTTTGTTTTTGTGATAAACACAATAAATACAAGATGGGTACTTATCCGTTAGCCGGGCGCATCCGGCAGGTGGCGCTAATTACTATTCCCCCTCCAGGCCGACATGGATAGTAGGGAAAGCTGTAACTCTGGTGGAGTTTTGTCGCCACCTAGAGGATGCGCCCGGCTAACGGATAAGTACCACAAGATGTATACAAAATAAATGTTTACATCATGATGGACTTGAACTGAAAAACATTGCAATTTAAATGCTTTAGTTATATGCACTCTGCTCACGGTACACGTGACCTGCAACCCTGACATGGCGCACACTGCTGTGGTAGCATTTTAGCCCTGTCAGACCAGCCATAGAGGAAAATGGGCCAAACATGCAATTACAATCGCATTTGCCTAGTAAGAAAATACTATCATTTTGCTGTATACAAACATTTTTGTAATGACTAGGTTCAGTATACTTACAATTGAACTTTCATTTGAGGTACAGCTGTTGGGATGCATTTGTGCGAGAATAAAGGCTGTAATCATGCATGGACAATATTGTAAAAGGATTTGCTATGTTCCTCTTACCCACACAAGGACAACTGAAGTGAGAGGGATATGAAAGCTGCCATATTTATTTCCTTATAAGCAATATGGTTGCCCTGGCTATCCTGCTGATGCCTCTAATACTTTGTCATAGATCCTGAACAAGCATGCAGCAAATCAGGTGTTTCTGACATTGTCAGATCTGACCAGATTAGCTGCATGCTTGTTTCTGGTGTTGTTTAGTCACTACTGCAGCCAAATAGATCAGCAGGGCTGCCAGACAACTGGTATTGTTGAAGAGGAGATAAATATGGCAGCCTCCATTTTCTTCTCCCTACAGTTGTCCTTTAAAGGGAACCTAAACTGAGAAGGATATGGATTTTTCCTTTTCAAATAATACCAGTTGCCCGACTCTCCTGCTGATCTTGTGTCTCTAATACTTTTAGCCACAGTCCCTCAACAAGCATACAGATCAGGTGCTCTGACTGAAGTCAGACTGGATTAGCTGCATGCTTGTTTCAGGTGTGTGATTCAGCCACTGCTGCAGCTAAAAAGGTCAGGAGGACTGACAGGCAACTGGTATTGTTTAAAAGGAAACTTCCATATCCCTCTCAGTTTAGCTTCCATTTAAGGACTAACTCTATAGACTACTCTTCCAGCAATACAGCGTATTTAAAAAGGCAGTGACGAAAGCTGTAGTATTATATGCCTGGGGTGCTTGGAGGGCCCATAGTGGTTGATTTGTTTTTGCTTTTAATTGAGTAACAATTTCAAATAGCTGGATTTGCAGTATATAATTCAAGTTCAAGTTTAAAGAGAACCCGAGGCGGGGTTCTGAGAATAAAATCCCCATACAGAGGCTGGGTCTGTCTATAGAGCCCAGCCTCTGTTGCTATATAGTTCGCCGCTAAACCCCCCCTGCTCTCTGTAATCCCCCCATAAAACACAGCCACACTGCTGACGCGCGCTTTGTGTTTACCTCTCCTCTGTCAGTCTCGCCGCTACCCGCCTCCTGCATCGCTCTGGTCCCCGCCCACGTCCCTTCCCTTGCCGCTGATTGTAGGGAAGGGGGCGGGCGGAGCGATACAGGAGGCGGGGGAGCAGCCGAGACTGACAGAGGAGAGGTAAACACATGGGTATTGCAGAGCGCGGGGGAGCTTAGGAGTGATCTATATAGCAACAGAGGCTGGGCTCTATAGACAGACCCAGCCTCTGTATGGGGACTTAATTCCCAGAACCCCGCCTCGGGTTCTCTTTAAGTTCGCTATAATATACTCATTTGTATAACTGTAATGACTCATGTACTATGTCACTGCTGAGTAATGGGCATACTTATGCCTCCTATACAAACTGTACACTTCTTCTTTTTTTTTTTTTTTTCCCCCACTTGCCACACCACCATTTCCTATCATGTGTTCTGCCTTTAAACCGTGTACACATGTATGAGGACAGTCACCTGCTGGGATGTGGGACTCGATCCTTCGGGCGACAGCTCAGGGCCAACTTCTGGAGCAGGGAGGAGCGATGGCACGCAGTGCACAATGGAGCAGCTGCTGGTGGGTGGGAAAAGTAGGGAAACAATGCGCATGGGGTCGGCCAGATGTCGAGGATCCCGTACAGGTGCAAGATTCTAACCCGAGAGGGTCATCATCAGCCATGCTTCTTTCAGCTTAAGTGCGTAGCTTTACAGTTATGTGGGGGTTTCCATGTGATAGAAGAAAAAGACTGGGTCTCCACCTGGATAAATGCAATTGTAGCATTATTTTATTGCACCATAGTGACAAAACACGACGTTTCGGCCAGCAGGCAATTATCAAGTGTTGTTGCACCTTGAAGGATCCAGGTGTGGACTGGTTGACTCCCTGGCTTCATATATTATTACAGTTGAGCTTCTAGGACTGCTTCTTTTTTCCTGGGGTTTCCAGGTGAGCCAGGAAGATAAAGCACCTCTGTGCAAAAGTATTGTATAAACTCTAGTGATGGTTTATAAGATGCTAAGAATACCAATGTGCATGCAGGTTTAATGCAAACTTTCTAATTACACCAGAAAGGAAATGTGTGCATCAACCAAGTGAACTTGACAAATCTGGCTTTGCAAATTTGACCTATTGGCTAATCACGAGACATTGCTCATGCAAATATGCATTTGCTTTCCCATGCCTAAATATGCAGGGTCAAAAACCAAAACTGCAAAACAATCGCCCTGCGGGAATGAGTTCATGCTACATAGCACTATCCAGGGGTGCCACGAGGAGGCTTCCCATTGCCCCCATACATCCGGGGGGCCGCGGGGGGCCCAGGCTCTCTCACCGCCTGGAACCCACACAGCGGCACCCCGGAGGGGGAGGCTGGGGGGTGCAGACGATCTCCTCAGCGTGGCCAGCACCGGGAAGAGCCACCCGCACACACCTACCAAGATTAAAAACAGGCACTTACCTTAACGTCCATTGCGTGCTGCTACATGCGCATGGCCTGGGCACGACACATAAGGGGAGGACAGGCGCAAACAGCCTGCTCCAGGGCTCTCACCTCCTAAAACAAGCCATTCACCACTTGCCTCCAAAGGAAAGAAGTGCAATGCTAATTACACCAGTAAGGAAATGTGTGCATCAACCAAGTGAACCTGACAAATCTGGCTTTGCAAATTTGGCCTATTGGCTAATCACGAGACATTGCTCATGCAAATATGCATTTGCTTTCGCATGCCTAAATATGCAGGGTCAAAAACCAAAACCGCAAAACAATCGCCCTGCGGGAATTAGTTCATGCTACATAGCACTATCCAGGGGTGCCACGAGGAGGCTTCCCCTTGCCCCCATACATCCGGGGGGCCGCGGGGGTCCCAGGCTCTCTCACCGCCTGGAACCCACACAGCGGCACACATTTCCTTTCTGGTGTAATTATTAATGCAAACTTTCCACAGCTTGGATTTGGAGCAATCGAAATTGGCATTTGAATTTGGTATTTGAAAGTTCTGTTTGACCAGTGTTACTTGTAGCTCAAGGGAAATTTCCAGGTAGTTCATAAGCACCTCTGTTTCTCAAATTACTAAAAGCATCTTGAAGAAATATTCAGTGCAATACAACACAACTGCAGTCCAGTTGTGGCTTAATCGCCCATATGTGACAACCCTAAATTAACATGACTCTTCTGACCAGTAGAGGGAGCAGTAACTATAGAGCATGTATGTCCAAAGTCCGGCCTAGGGACAAATGCAGCCCACCTAACCGTTTCTGGAGGCCCCAATAGCTCTTTACAGTTGTTAGTTATATGCAGCCGAAGCCCATAGCTGCAGTGCTGCATGCAGGGACCATCTTGTGTTGCCTCCCTCTTTGACTGCCTGTAGGTTATAAACCACCACTGTAGTAGTAGTATCCACTGATTAGCAGCTGCCACTGTGCTAACTGCACACTGTATTGGTTATGTCATGGTTATTTACCATGAAAATATTTTGACAAAATGTCAAAGGCGTAGTGTACCTAAGGGCAATAAGCAAAAATGTGTTTAATTTCGGTCGTTTGGCCCCCCTGCACTCTCAAGAACGGTGATTATGGCCCTTGGCTTAAAACGTTTGGACACCCCTGCTACAGAGAGACAATGCTAGTTTACAGAGTTACAAACATGCAAACTAGATTTTTATTTCTTTATATAATTTTTTTTTGTTTTTTTGTTTGCAGTATTTGGAAAAGTGCGGTTTAAAGGACATGATGAGATAGACATGTGTATGTACTGTGCCTACCACACAAATGACTTTGCTGTTATTTTTTTTTTTTCTTTCTCTACCTGAAAGAATTAATCGGGTATGTAAGTTGCAGTGCCTGTCTGAGTCAGGACTGGGTCAGACTACAGTGTGACCCTCACTGATAAGAAATTACAACTATAAAACCTTTCCATAACAGAAAATGGCTTCTGAGAGCAGGAAAGAGATAAAAAAGTCACTAGTTCATCGATTTTAACTCTGGTATACTTCAATGAATGTCATTGAGCAAAAACAATAAAAACTTAAAGTAGATTTAAATATCAAATGACACTGGAATATCTTAAAAAGTCATTTTTAGGAGAAGGATATATACTATTGTTTGTTCCATTACTTTATTTTAACCTCTGGTATCATTTAAAGGGGAAATGACCCCATTGTTGAAGGTCAAAAATAGTAATCCCTTTTGGTTCTGCTTAAAATTCCCACTTTGTTGCATTGTAGAGCAACAGGAAGAAGTTCGCTGCCAGCAGCTGAGCAGCGCGTAAAAAACGCTAATTTGCTGTCTGAGTCTACAAAAGATGAACATAGCAGCTCCCCGATTAAAAAAGAAAAAAACAGGGAGACCTGTTTTGTCATTTAGTGGCAAACACTGAAGCAGGAGAAATGGATGCTGTTTGCTAAAACATTGTAATATTTACAGTTGTCTTGGAGATAATTGCTTTTTACTCAAAAGCTCAGATTTCCTTTAGGCTGCTTACACACCAAGACGTTACAGGCGCACGTTAGTGCGCCTGTAACGCTCCCCCAACGCACAGCAATGTAACACAAGTGGGCTGTTCACACAGCCCACGTTGCGTTACATGTAACGCTGCACGTTCTGTGCAAAGTGCAGCATGCTACGGCGTTGGAGCGGCTATAGTCACGTTAGACTGTTTGCACATGCGCAGTGGGGGGAGGAGAGGAGGCGGGGAGAGCCAGCTACAGTAGCCGCGCACGTGGCTACTTAATATTCACTGCACTGGCGGGCGCTGATTGGCCGGCGGGACCACGTGATGCGGAGTGTCTCGCTCCGCATCACGTGGTCCCGCTGGCCAATCAGCGCCACTCTGGGAGACATTATAGGACTCGAGCCGCCTAACACGGCTCACTCTACCGTCGGCTCTTGCAGCACCATACGTTGTGTTAGGTGCACGTTATGCGACCTTAACGTGCCACCTAATGCAACGTCTTGGTGTGCAAGAAGCCTTAAAGAGGAACTTCAGTGAAAAGGGGGAAAAAATAAATCAATACATTGCAAAGTGAGAAGTTAGAAATAGAAGATAGATCAAGAAAAGATTGATATTCGCCATGTAATTTGTTCATATTGTTTGATCCACATTCAGCCTACATGCACGTAATCATCTTTAATACTGGCAGACATAAAAAAAAACAGGCCGCACCAACTGCCATTATCTATAACCACACCCCCTAACAATGTGACAGGCTAAAAGGTTGATTTTTTTATATATAGATATACATATGCACAGTGGGAGATACTGGTTGCTTGGCAGTTGAATACAGACGTTATTTCCCACAATGCAACAAAGTTCCCATAGAGTGATTATCACTCTGGGGTTTTCACCACAGTATCAGCCAAACAGTCGTCCCTGATGATCTATTTGAGAAAAGTTATAAATTGGGAAAGGCGGTATCGGCTACTTATGGGAAGCTCAATCCTTGGTTACAGTTCCACTTTAAAATCCAAAAGCACCATCGCTGCAAATGCAAAGAAAAGGAATTTATTGTTAAACATTAAGTTAGTAGGGTTTTTTTTCACACTATTTGCTTCTTTTTTTTTTTTTTTTGCAGTCATTCCAGTTGCATAAATGAGATCACATTAATATGTATCTGTGAGCATCTGACATTAATGAAACTGTGTCATGTCACCCCATTATAAGCCACTTTCTGCTACTTGAAACTCTAGTATAAGTTACCTTCAGTTCTTCAATCTTTGCTTTGCTTTTTGGCTTCCTGGCTGAAAGCAGTGGCACAAGGCAGGAATGGCTGTGACAGCAAAGGCATTTTTATATTCATCTTTAGTATTACAATTGCAGATTAAGAACCTCTTGCATAAATTGTTTACGTATGATAATGCCATATACAGTGAAAATTAGTCCATGTTGCATCCTTTGAATTATGCAGCCTCTTTGTGTATTTTTTTTATAGCGACAAAGATGTTTGTATTGCTATGTCAATGGAGTAATATCTGTCAGAAGACTTAATGTACATCTGTTAAATTCTGCTTTATAAAACTGGTTCACATCTCCCAATGTGCAGCAGAGACTGCGGAAGAGTAAAATAGGATTGGAAATATTTAACTTGTTCTTATATATGATACCCATGTAATCTGAATGTTGGAAATATATATTTTTTTTTTACCTTCAATTTACAGAAACTAAAGATCCTATTTGAAGGATTGAAGTGAGAGCGCCATAGAGGCTGATATATATATATCTTTATTTTTAACCAATACCAATTGTCTGACAAAACAAACAAACACAGAACATTTATATCGCGCCTTTCTCCTGGTGGACTCAAAGCGCCAGAGCTGCAGCCACTAGGACGCGCTCTATAGACAGTAGCAGTGTTAGGGAGACTTGCCCAGGGTCTCCTACTGAATAGGTGCTGGCTTACTGAACAGGCAGAGCCGAGATTCGAACCCAGGTCTCCTGTGTCAGAGGCAGAGCCCTTAACCATTACACCGTCCAGCCACCACCATACTGGCATACTGTTGATCTTTCTGACTTGGATTACACACCCGTTTGAATCACGCACCTGAAACAAGCATGCAGCTAATCCAGTCAGACTTTCATCAGAAACATCTAATCTGCATGTATGCTTATTCAGGGTCTATGGCTTAAATTATTAGGGCAGATGATCAACAGGACAGCCATGCAATCTGCATACATATGTTAACCACTTGAGGACCACAGTCTTTTCGCCCCTTAACCACTTCACCCCCCCAGTGCTAAATTTCTCCGTCCCTCTGCGCACCGCTTCACCCCCAGGGACGGAGAAAGGCGCACTTGTTTGTTTACTGGCTGGGAGTGGGCGGGGAACTCTCGTTCACACTCCAGCCAGCCCGCACAGCAGGTGACTAATTGGATGTTAGGAACAAGCGTTCCTAAATCCAATTAGCCTCACCGATTGTGAGTAGAATGAAGACGGCTTCAAACAAAAGCCGTCTTCATTCAAAACAATGTAGGTAAACAAACGTGCAGTGCGCGATCGCGCGCCCCCGCGACCCGCGCGCGTGCACACACCCCGGCTTTGCAGTACTATGATTGGTTATGGGGACTCTCCAGTCCCCAATAACCAATCATAGTACATAAATTCTAGAATGCAAGCAGTGCTGAAAAGTAAACAAACCGCGCTGGTGTTTCAGGGGTAAAACCCCTCAGTTGTGAAATGGTTAAGGACCAGAGCCTTTTTCTCCATTCAGACCACTGCAGCTTTCACGGTTTATTGCTCGGTCATACAACCTACCATCTAAAGGAATTTTACCTCCTTTTCTTGTCACTAATACAGCTTTCTTTTGGTGCTATTTGATTGCTGCTGCGAGTTTTACTTTTTATTATATTCATCAAAAAAGGCATGAATTTTGTCAAAAAAATGACTTTTTTAACTTGCTGTGCTGACATTTTTCAAATAAAGTAAAATTTCCTATACATTTGAGCGCGAAAGTTATTCTGCTACATGTCTTTGATAAAAAAAGTGTATATTTATTGGATTGGGTAAAAGTTATAGCGTTTACAAACTATGGTGCCAAAAGTGAATTTTCCCATTTTCAAGCATCTCTGACTTTTCTGCGCACCTGTCAGGTTTCATAAGGGGCTAAAATTCCAGGATAGTACAAATACCCCCCAAATGACCCCATTTTGGAAAGAAGACATCCCAAAGTATTCAGTGAGAGGCATGGTGAGTTCATAGAAGATTTTATTTTTTGTCACAAGTAAGCAGAAAATGACACTTTGTGACAAAAAAAAAAAAAAAAAGTTTACATTTCTTCTAACTTGCGACAAAAAAAAAATGAAATCTGCCACGGACTTACTATGCTCCTCTCTGAATACCTTGAAGTGTCTACTTTCCAAAATGGGGTCATTTGTGGGGTGTGTTCACTGTCCTGGCATTTTGGGGGGTGCCTAATTGTAAGCACCCCTGTAAAGCCTAAAGATGATCATTGGACTTTGGGCCCCTTAGCGCAGTTAGGCTGCAAAAAAGTGCCTCACATGTGGTATTGCCGTACTCAGGAGAAGTAGTATAATATGTTTTGGGGTGTATTTTTACACATACCCATGCTGGGTGGGAGAAATATCTCCGTAAATGACAATTGTTTTATTTTTTTTTACACACAATTGTCTATTTATAGAGATATTTCTCCCACTCAGCATGGGTATGTGGAAATTGATTTTAATTGTTTTTTTTCACAAAGTGTCATTTTCCGCTAACTTGTGACAAAAATAAAATCTTCTATGAACTCACCATACTCCTAACGGAATACCTTGGGGTGTCTTCTTTCTAAAATGGGGTCATTTGTGGGGTTCCTATACTGCCCTGGCATTTTAGGGGCCCTAAACCGTGAGGAGTAGTCTTGAAACCAAATGTCGCAAAATGACCTGTGAAATCCTAAAGGTACTCATTGGACTTTGGGCCCCTTAGCGCACTTAGGGTGCAAAAAAGTGCCACACATGTGGTACCGCCGTACTCAGGAGAAGTAGTATAATGTGTTTTGGGGTGTATTTTTACACATACCCATGCTGGGTGGGAGAAATATCTCTGTAAATGACAATTGTTTGATTTTTTTTACACACAATTGTCCATTTACAGAGAGATTTCTCCCACTCAGCATGGGTATGTGTAAAAATACACCCCAAAACACAATATACTACTTCTTCTGAGTACGGCGATAGCGCACCTAGGTTGCAAAAAAAGTGTCACACATGTGGTATCGCCGTACTCAGAAGAAGTAGTATATTGTGTTTTGGGGTGTATTTTTACACATACCCATGCTGAGTGGGAGAAATCTCTCTGTAAATGGACAATTGTGTGTAAAAAAAATCAAACAATTGTCATTTACAGAGATATTTCTCCCACCCAGCATGGGTATGTGTAAAAATACACCCCAAAACACATTATACTACTTCTCCTGAGTACGGCGGTACCACATGTGTGGCACTTTTTTGCACCCTAAGTGCGCTAAGGGGCCCAACGTCCTATTCACAGGTCATTTTGAGGCATTTGGATTCTAGACTACTGCTCACGGTTTAGGGCCCCTAAAATGCCAGGGCAGTATAGTAACCCCACAAGTGACCCCATTTTAGAAAGAAGACACCCCAAGGTATTCCGTTAGGGGTATGGTGAGTTCATAGAAGATTTTATTTTTTGTCACAAGTTAGTGAAAAATGACACTTTGTGAAAAAAACAATAAAAATCCAATTTCCGCTAACTTTTGACAAAAAATAAAATCTTCTATGAACTCATCATACACCTAACAGAATACCTTGGGGTGTCTTCTTTCTAAAATGGGGTCACTTGTGGGGTTCCTATACTGCCCTGGCATTTTACGGGCCCAAAACTGTGAGTAGTCTGGAAACCAAATTTCTCAAAATGACTGTTCAGGGGTATAAGCATCTGCAAATTTTGATGACAGGTGGTCTATGAGGGGGCAAATTTTGTGGAACCGGTCATAAGCAGGGTGGACTCTTAGATGACAGGATGTATTGGGCCTGATCTGATGGATAGGAGGGCTAGGGGGGTGACAGGAGGTGATTGATGGGTGTCTCGGGGCGGTTAGACGGGAAAATAGATGCAATCAATGCACTGGGGAGGTGATCGGAAGGGGGTCTGAGGGGGATCTGAGGGTTTGGCCGAGTGATCAGGAGCCCACACGGGGCAATTTAGGGCCTGATCTGATGGGTAGGTGTGCTAGGGGGTGATTGATGGGTGTCTCAAGGTGTGATTAGAGGGGGGAAATAGATGCAAGCAATGCGCTAGCGAGGTGATCAGGGCTGGGGTCTGAGGGCGTTCTGAGGTGTGGGCGGGTGATTGGGTGCCCGCAAGGGGCAGATTAGGGTCTAATCTGATGGGTAACAGTGACAGGTGGTGATAGGGGGTGATTGATAGGTAATTAGTGGGTGTTTAGAGGAGAGAAGAGATGTAAACACTGCACTTGGGAGGTGATCTGATGTCGGATCTGTGGGCGATCTATTGGTGTGAGTGGGTGATCAGATTGCCCGCAAGGGGCAGGTTAGGGGCTGATTGATGGGTGGCAGTGATGGGGTGATTGATGGGTGGCAGTGACAGGGGGTGATTGATGGGTGATTGATAGGTGATTGACAGGTGATCAGTGGGCTATTACAGGGAATAACAGATGTAAATATCGCACTGGCGAATTGATAAGGGGGGGTCTGAGGGCAATCTGAGCGTGTGGGCGGGTGATTGGGTGCCCGCAAGGGGCAGATTAGGGTCTAATCTGATGGGTAACAGTGACAGGTGGTGATTGATGGGTGATTGATGGGTAATTAGTGGGTGTTTAGAGGAGAGAAGAGATGTAAACACTGCACTTGGGAGGTGATCTGATGTCGGATCTGCGGGCGATCTATTGGTGTGGGTGGGTGATCAGATTGCCCGCAAGGGGCAGGTTAGGGGCTAATTGATGGGTGGCAGTGACAGGGGGTGATTGACGGGTGATTGAAGGGTGATTGACGGGTGATTGACAGGTGATCAGGGGGGATAGATGCATACAGTACACGGGGGGGGGGGGTCTGGGGATAATCTGAGGGGTGGGGGGGTGATCAGGAGTGAGTAGGGGGCAGATTAGGGACTAAAAAAAAAAATAGCTTTGACAGGGAGTGATTGATGGGTGATTAGGGGGGTGACTGGGTGCAAACAGTGGTCTGGGGGGTGGGCAGGGGGGGGGGTCTGAGGGGTGCTGTGGACGATCAGGGGGCAGGGGGGGGGGGAATCAGTGTGCTTGGGTGCAGACTAGGGTGGCTGCAGCCTGCCCTGGTGGTCCCTCGGACACTGGGACCACCAGGGCAGGAGGCAGCCAGTATAATAGGCTTTGTATACATTACAAAGCCTATTATACCAAGTTCAAGCAGCGATCCGGGTGCTAGTAACCCGCGGCGCTTCTGAACGGCCGGCGGGTTACAGAGAACGGGGGGCGGAGCCAGTCCCCGGCGGCTGATCGCGTCACAAATGACGCGATCGCTGCATAGCAACACCCGCAGCCGCCCCCGCCGATGGGCGTATTGCGGTCGTTTGGGCCCGGACTTTGCTGCCGCCCATCGGCTGGGGGCGGTCGGGAAGTGGTTAAAGAGGAACTTCATCCTAAACAAACATACTTTCATTATGTTACAATACTTGTTAATTAAAATAGATAGGTAATATAATCTCTTACCCAGCCTGTTTTAAAAGAACAGACAAATGTTTGATTTCATGACGGCAGCCATCTTTTTGGTTGTAATGAGGTGACAGGGAGTATGATACACAGTTCCAACTGTCCTGTGTCCTGATCACCCCTCCCAGTTGCTAAGCAACGTGGATAACAACATAGGAAATCCCATCATGCTCTGCACAACATCAGGGAAAAAAGCCCGGGCTTTTTTTCTTTGATGGGTGGAGCTTAGATAAAAATACAGCAAAAAAATGATGGTTTGATCAGAAAAACAAAGTTCTGATGCTGTGCAACTGTTAAAGAAACACCAAGCCTTTTCAGTTCAGCTGAGTAGATTTTTAGCCCGGAGGTTCACTTTAATCTGCATATCCCTTTGTTAAGTTGTGCTTTAAAATTGCAACTAATAATTATTTTTCCTTTTGACTTGCAAACTTTTTGAGAGCGGTCATTTTGCTGCTGTGTAGTAAATATAGTTCACGGGAACATACAGTAGTTAAATGTAGCCGATAAATCAACCCCTGTAGTTCAGAGCCGGATTAAGGCTAAATGGGGCCCTAAGCAAAGTAACTGATTTGGGCCCCCCACATCATGTCGTAATAGATTTAGAAGATGCAGCTGCACAGCAATATGCCGCACACACCGGGGCAGCCGAGCTACTGGTTGCTATGGGCAACAGCCCGCTTTCCTCTGTGGGTGCACAATGCAGGGAATAGCAGTGGCAAAATGCAGAGTGAGAGATGAATGGCTGGGACATTTGCACTGAGGGGCTGGGGCACCCCTGTGAAGAGGGCGCCAGATATCACAGCAGCAGCACTTTCCCCCTGCATCTCCAGCCTGGCAAGAGCAGAAAGCTCTGGACACTGCCAAACTGGAAGCCGTTCCCCAGACAGAATTGCATAACCACCCCCACCACCGAACAACCGATTTCCTCCCAAACTAGACAGCCACCATGCAGCCTCCATCCCAGTGAATACGATAGTCCAGCAGAGAAGGCAGCCACAGCGGGGGAGAATGACAGCACCAGATGACTCACATTCACCTATTGCGATCCAAGCAATAGAGGTCCCGTCATCCGGAGCCCATCTGTCTCCTCTAGAGTGCTGCCGCTCTGTTACTACTACTATCACTACTTCCTGTCTGATCTGAGAATCAGGAAGTTCATAGCGAGTGGCTGCACTGTAGAAGAGACAGATGGGTTTCAGATGAGGGGATCTCTATCGCTTGGATCATGGATAGGTGAGTGAGTGTTTGCCATCTGCTGCTATTATTCTTGCTGCAGCTGTGGTTCTCTGTGAGAAGGGAGGGAGGAGTGGGCAGCGGCAGAGCGCACAGAAGTAGGAGGGGGACCTAGGAGGAGAGCCTGGCTCTGAAGACAATCAGCAGCGCATGGCATCATTTGACAAGACAAGACAAATAACATTTATATCGCGCTTTTCTCCTGGCGGACTCAAAGCGCCAGAGCTTCAGCCACTAGGATGCGCCCTATAGGCAGTAGCAGTGTTAGAGAGACTTGCCTTAGGTCTCCTATTGAATAGGTGCTGGCTTACTGAACAGGCAGAGCCGAGATTCGAACCCTGGTCTCCTGTGTCAGAGGCAGAGCCCTTAAAGGGACTCCGAGCAGTGCCTGTGGGTATGCCTTTAAGCATACCCACAACTAATGAATTACATCCTCACACCTACCAGCATGATGTTTGTAATTCTATCCCCCTGGGTTCCTTACATTTCATTGCATTGTGCTGAATCGAGCTGCCGACTTTGGAGAAAAGTCGGCCTGTGTAATACAGTGTAACTATGGAAATATGCATATCATTTTGAAGCTCTCTTTCGCCTCTTTCCAATGATATCGCGAAAATAGCGAAAACTAAAAGGCACAGGGCGGCGGTTTATCTATCATTGGAAAGAGGAGAAAGAGAGCTTTAAAATGATATGCATCTTTCCATAGTTACTGCACTGCTCAGAGTCCCTTTAACCATCATACCATCCAGCCACCGCTGACAGGATGGCGAGGACTGGTTTATGTGCTGATGGGGCCCCTTTGACTCTGAATGGGGCCCCAAGCGACTGCTTTTGTTGCCTGGTCAGTAATCCGGCCCTGCTGTAGTTGTATATAGCAGATAAATCTGGGGATTTGTCTGTTGATATGTGAAAGAGGTTATTATAGTGCAGAAGGGAAGTGGCACTCGCTTCTCTTCACAATACTTTACCAGGTGGAGGTGTAAGTGAAGCGCCAATAAATATTTATTTGGAATGATTTGTATTTTGCAGTTCAGGTTTTTAGTGCTGGCTTCCCCTTCTTTAAATGTCTGTACACATGGCTTCTATCAGTGGTGTAAACATTCAGTAACCACCTGTGGAGGTTGGATAGTCTGCAACCTTGTTTCTTTACTAAAGCATTAACACCATGTTTCTGCTTGGAACCCTTTATTCACCTACAATGGAGAAAAATATTCTCAAATGCATGTAGATGAAGCTATTCAGCCAATGTGCCATTTTAACAACCTGTTCTGGCCACTTTTCATTGCTTTTATTACAGAAACAAGGCTATGGTAGGTTAAGAGTCTGGCTACAGGATACATGGCCAGAGCTCAGCAGTATCAGGGTTGAACTTCTGTAAAGTGTCTCAACTGGAAGCACTGATCAGCAGCGATCAGCAGCTGGAGACATGTGGGTAAGCATTAAGCTCGCCTTTCCTCTGTCCCAGTGATAAGAAGCACTTCCCAGCCTTTTCTGCAGCCAGTACCATTCCCATTACTGGTTTGATGTCATCCTCATCCAGCAGGGAGCTAGTATTTGTGGCTATACAAGCCTGACTGCAGTGCTGGACGAAGGAGTAGCAGCTTTTATGGGTAGAATGGTGAGGTCCGCAATTCTTGCATCAATTCTTACAATCATCTGTGGTCACTTGCCAGTTGGCATGGTTCCTGATCAATGCTGGGAGAGATGTCTGCTGTCACATGACTGATACATCTCCAGCATAAGGTGTGCCTGATCGCAGCAGAAGTGTGAGGAGCCAAGTCAGTAAAATGGTATGTTGTGTCATAGTTCGGCGTCCACAAACACAGTGTAGGTTTTACTATGCGCAGCCTTACAAGAAATGCCATTCAATGCCAGACCAATTTTTTATAGATCTCCAAAGTCTTTCAGTTGAAATATCTCTGTGAACTTTGTTTGGCTTAGGAAGTTTAGGCTGAGGGTTTGCACCATTTTAGTTTTGAAAAGTTTTATTTGTCAAGACAGAAATTAAACAAAAAATTGATAACTCCCCAAAGGGGATAATGCACGTCATAGCTTATGCAGTAAGAACAAATATTACTGAACATCAGCAATAACAATAATTGTAATGTTCACATATACACAATCTATGCATAACACGAGTGGATCACGTACATACTAACCAAGATAGAGTAAAAAATATATATATATCAAAAGGAGAGAGAGTGGCACATTATTAAACTGAGAGGACGCAGTGCCTTAACCCAATATTATCAGAATAGGTAAGACAAGGCTGCCAGGTTTTGGTAAATACTTCCATGGTATCGTTAACTATGGCGAGGGTTTGCGCACAGATCAGGAATCAGCCAGGGCGATCAGATTTCCCCCCTTTTTCCCCACTAGGTGGATGTCCTGCTGGGGGGGGGGGGTCTGATCGCCGCCGGCTACTTGTGCCTTGTGGGGGGGGCTCTTCAAATCTCCCCTCCGCAGCGATTCCCAGCCTCCCCGTCCTTCCCTCCCTCTCCCGCAGGCTATGGGCGGCGCAGGACGGAGATCCGTCCTGCGCCGCCTCTTATAGGCTGCAACCTATCAGAATGCGGCGATCCCCGGCCAATCGCTGATCTCCTTTACGGTGCTGCTGCGCAGCAGTGCCGTATGATGTAAACAGCGGGGATTTCTTCCCCGCGTGTTTACATTTTGCCTGCAAGCCACGATCGGAGGCTCGCAGGCAGTTCACGGAGACACCCTCCGTGAACTGACATGGAACGGCCACTCGAACGAGTGGCCGTTTCCATGTAAAACCACTTAACACCTAGGTCCGCCGATCGGCTGACCGTGGTCGTTAAGTGTACTGAATTCTGTGGGAAAAGTCTTTTGTTTTTCCATTAACACATTTAAAAAAAAAAATCCTGAAATTATGAACCAAAACGTGCAAATATGAAAGAATGCATGCTGAATTTAAAGATATTTCTTTTTTAGGTTTCCCATGCAAAAATACATTGCGTAATAAAAATGTGTATATGAATTATTTGGTATATAACAGGGGCCAGGACAAAGTGGGACAACCTGGCCTTTCAGAAAGCATGTGACAGTGCTGTATTATATAGCATTTTTGCTGAAACACTGAGGTGCTGTAAGGGTAAAAGTCCCACCAACATGGCGTAATTCAGTAGGTGGCATGTATATGATAATAAATGACTGTTCTATCAGATGCTTCTCAGAAACCAGGTATCTGCACCTTCCCCTCCAGCATTTCTAGTATAAGTGCTTTGGGATCTGCCTATTGGTTTGTTTGGAGAATACGTCAACACCTCTCTACGCTTTGTATAAAATTTGAGAAAACATTATTTCAGAGTATTACTTTCTTGTGTTGGGCATTTAATAACTCAATTATTTTGAAGAGTTCCTAGCCAAACATGCAAAGTGGCCATGTAAATCTGCAACAATTGCCTAATCAGCACCAGGTTTGTAAAATTACGTATTGGCTAATCTTTTTAGCTGTGATTACAAGCAAGGGCTCATGCCAGTAAGCCAACAGGCTGTGCCTAGGGATATTAATATTTGACTCTGTCTTCTCTGCAGCTAATGTGGACTGCATTGAGGAAGGGGGGGGGGGGGGTTGAGGGGGTGGCAGGTACACCAGAAGAGGATGTATGGATGACATGGCTGCAAAGTGAAGTTAAATCTTGTGGTAACTTTAACAACTTAGATGTCTGCAAATTAAACTGGAAAGATAATTTCTAATATCATTAAGATAAAAAATGGCTTGTATGACACTGACAAGTTATATCAATTTTATAACGAAAGTGAAGTTAACACATTAATGGCTGCCCAACGTTCATCAATCTGTGACAGATATATTGGCTATCATCATTCATAACATCCAAGTCTTTGAAGAAGATTAATTGGGAAAATATTGTCTAGCCAAGTTGTTGGATTGATTGATTGCTCTTGGGGGAGACAAATTAAAAATCTTTTAGGCTAATCGGCTATTTGAGATTTGAGGAGCTTTTAAGGCCAAATAGGTCTTGTACCTTAAAGTGTTTCCAGAGGAAATTAATCAAGTCAGTTTCTGGAATACAGACAATTGCCATCTTTCATTGTTCCATCTTCTACACCTTTTTATGATTGCTAGCTAGTGCTTAAGAAAGGATTTATATTTTACGAACAGTTTCTCCTGATTTTTATAAAAAAAAAAAAAAAAAAACATCCTTATTTCACGTCGGGACTTTCAGACTGCTTAAAGGGATACTTAAAGAGAACCCAAGATGGGTTTGAAGAATATTATCTGCATACAGAGGCTGGATCTGCCTATACAGCCCAGCCTCTGTTGCTATCCCAAAACCCCCTAAGGTCCCCCTGCACTCTGCAATCCCTCATAAATCACAGCCACGCTGCTGACAAACAGCTTGTCAGAGCTGGCTGTGTTTATCTCTATAGTGTCAGTCTGCTGCTCTCCCCGCCTCCTGCAGAACTCCAGTCCCCGCCTGCATCCCTTCCCTCCCTGCTGATTGGAGGGAAGGGATGGGGGCAGGGACCAGAGCTATGCAGGAGGCGGGGGAGCAGCTGAGACTGACACTACGGATGTAAACACAGCCTCACAGCATGGCTGTGATTTATGAGGGATTGCAGAGTGCAGGGGGACCTTAGTGGGGTTTGGGATAGCAACAGAGGCTGGGCTGTATAGGCAGATCCAGCCTCTGTATGCAGATAACATTTTTTAAACACACCTCGGGTTCTCTTTAAGTCAAAAATAAAAAATGACTTTTATGCACCTGGGGCATCCCTCAGCCCCCTGAAGCTGTATGGTGCCCTCGCAGCCTGGCTCCGATCCCCCTGTCCCCGCCGTCGGCTACTTCCGGGTTTGGCGACAGCCGCCGACAGGCTGGGAACGCGAGTGATTCTCCGCGTTCCCAGCCGCTATATCACCCTCTATGGTGCTATAGCGTATATGTTATACGCTATAGCAGCATAGAGGGTGATATAGCGGCTGGGAACGCGGAGAATCGCTCACGTTCCCAGCCTGTCAGCGGCTGTCGCCGAACCCGGATGTAGCCGCCGGCGGGGACAGGAGGATCGGAGCCAGGCTGCGAAGGCACCATACAGCTTCAGGGGGCTGAGGGATGCCCCAGGTGAGTAAAAATCATTTTTTATTTTTGACTTAAGTATCCCTTTAAAGCCTAATGCCAAGATTAAAATGTATCTTAGTTTAATCTCCCCACAAACGTGCACACCTTTTTTTTTTTTCCCAGTCTGGTTGAATTTTCAGCATTCCTGTATTGACCAGAAGTGCTGATCTGCAAACTCTGAAAATACTTTTGTAACCTTTCCATGATGGAAGGATAATATATCTTGACAGGAAGTGGGTTAATATCTCAAGCAAGAATGCAATAAACAGAACCTCTTTTGCGGAATACGCAAGACTTGGAAGTCCTGCCCAGCTTGCACTGTTCTCCAGCTCAGTAGAACATCTCAAATTCATGTGGTCTTCCTTGGAAATTCATCCACTGGCAAGGATTCTGGACCTCCGTTAATAATACAGCAAACCACTATAGGGTTGTTTTAGATTTTATGAGCATCGGTATGGCTTGTAAATGACTAAACTCATACTGTAATAAAGCAAGAATTGCATAGTAAATGATACCAAGAATGCAGATGAATGGATCATGAGCCCAGTGTTTTGCTGGGGTTCAGTTTTGGTTGAGACCACTTGGACAGCGCAGTATTGCTAAGTTTGTCCTAAAGGATTGTCCACAAATGTACAAGGATAATATTATGGTGACTTGATAGAACACTACAGCATTTTCCGAACTACAGTTCCAAATACTAACTATTCCACAGAGGGACTTACAGCCTAATGTCCCCAACATGGTCATAGTATTTTGCCCCTACTGTAGTCTAGGAGCCAGTTAACCTAGCAGAATGTTTTTGGGATGTGGGAGGAAGTCCATGCAGAAGTATGTATATCTATGTACACAAAATAGGCAGGTTTAGAGCCATCTTTGCTAGCCCTGGACACTTCACACAGTGTCTTTTTCAGAATATGCCATTGCATTATATACTTTAATCAGGAGGTAACAGTGCTAATAGTGGAATCAAGAGAAAAATGTGCATGCAAAGAGGTTTTTCAATGTTGCCATTATTAACAGCTACCTTATTTTGTGCTGTCTGCATAAGCTTATGTTCTTGCCCTTCTGATATACTGGTATATTTTTAAGAGCAGTAACTGCCTGACCTGTATAGGTTTATAATATGCATGCATACATTGACTATACTAGCTTATTGAGAAGGCATGCGTTGTTGGATGTCTCTTCCAGTAAACTACATCACTGTTAGGAAAAGCACTTCAGTCTAATACATGAAAGATATGTTGACATCCTAATTGAAGCCTCTTATTTTCCGGCCACACTCTGTAACTATTCAGCCCACACGATGACATACTTTGTATCTACCCTATTGCATGTTCGGCATGATTATACAGCCATCATCCTTCATCTGATAGGTTCCTCTGGGACGTTGCCTGAGGTTGGCAGAGCTAATGGTAGTTGGAATTATTGTGACCGTAAATGATTAGAATGCTCATGTCTTTTGTTTTATGTTTATAGTGTTACTTGTTGCCCAGGTTGCAAGTTAGAGATTACGAAGTTTATAAATACTGTACCACAAGTAATGTTCAGCTCTATTGAACTCACACATTTGTTGCTTTAAAGCAGGAGGAATAGCCATACTATGCCAGGGGAAAAAACACATCTATAAGTAGATAAATACTCGATCTACTTACATGACACATGTATTTTACTGTCCACGTTTTGATTTCAGTGAATTTTATATAGTAAATGAAGAGAATTCTGTTCCTGGTGGGAACCAGGTCTTTTGCACACAGTTTGAGGCTAAATACTGATGTCATTTTTTCCCTTAGCTTTTTTCTTTTCTCCTCCAATTGCTGAGTCACCTCAGCCTTGCTTGTAAACACAAGTGAGCAGAGGATCATGTTTCAGCTAGGCAGGGAAATAAAGGGAAGAGGAGGTATATATTATAGATAAAAAGAACCCCCAGCATGCAACTGAATGGCAATGGCTATTAAAGGGCCAGTGCTCCTAAGATATGTGATAACTCTCCAAACCATAACAGCAGAACGTTTTGAATGCAGGATTAGCATATTTATCACTTAATACACCCAGACTAGTTGCTTTTTAACCACTTCACCACTGAGGGGTTTTACCCCCTGACCACCAGAGCAATTTTCACCTTTCAGCGCTCCTTCCATTCATTCGTCTATAACTTTATTATTACTTATCCCAATGAAATGAACTATATCTTGTTTTTTTCGCCACCAATTAGGCTTTCTTTAGGTGGGACATTATGCCAAGAATTATTTTATTCTAAATGTGTTTTAATGGGGAAATAGGAAAAAATGTGGGAAAAAAATATTTTTCAGTTTTCAGCCATTATAGTTTTTAAATAAAGCATGCTACTGTAATTAAAACCCATGAAATGTATTAACCCATTTGTCCCGGTTATAAAACCATTTAAATTATGTCCCTATCACAATGTTTGGCGACAATATTTTATTTGGAAATAAAGGTGCATTTTTTTCAGTTTTGCATCCATCCCTAATTACAAGCCCGCAGTTTATAAAGTAACAGTGTTATACCCTCTTGACATAAATATTTAAAAAGTTCAGTCCCTAAGGTAACTATTTGGTTTTTTTTTTATTGTATTTTTTTTTTTAATTACAAAAAAAAAAAAAAAATTTGGGGAGTGTGGGAGGTAATGAGTTAACTTATTGTGTAAATGTAATGTTTGTATATGTAAAATGCTTTTAGGGTGTAGTTTACTATTTGGCCACAAGATGGCCACAGAGTGTTTGTTTACATGCGACCTATAAGCGACCGGAAGGACGCTTACAGGAAGCAGTAGGAGGCTGGGAGACTCACAATGATCTCGCTGTTTCTGAAAGAAGCAGCAGATCATTGCGGGGGCTTAGATCAACGAAAGGGAATGGATTTTCCCGTTCATTGATCTCCGGGCAAGCGGGCGGCGGCGTGCAGGAGCGGCGGGTGCGCGCGCACGAGCGGCGGGAGCGCGGACAGCGGCGGTAGCGCGGAAGGTACGGATTTCTCCGTCCCTGGTTTTTTAGGAGGGAAAAAAGGGGCGGAGAAATCCGTACGCTTGGGGGTAAAGTGGTTAAATTTAGATTTATTTTTTTTTTTTTATGGTGACAATCCCGCTTTTAGTGAGCTTCTTAATGCCATCTGTGACTAAAATCCTACGTCCCCACATTCTGGTAAGTACAAACCCTTCTCACTGAATATTCCAGGATCAAGGCAAAGCTAGTATGTTTCAAAACTGTTAATTCAGGGGAATATCCTGATCCTTAAATGACATGCCACCCTAGACCTCAGTGTCATTTGTGGCTATGGTGGCACCAACTGAGAAATGGGGGTGCCGGAATTCGGGTATATTACAAATCCGAACCCTGACAGCACAGCACCCAGCATTTGGTTTTACTCCGGACATTAGCAATTATGTGATTTACGGGCACAGGAGTTTTAGTACTGCATCATGGATAATCAAACACTCGACAACAGCTGGTACCCAAATGAATAAGAGCTTCTATTAAATGTCCATGGTATAATTACATTATTGAGTCGGAAACTCAGAAAGCTTTGTTTGCACTCCACTGTGCAACTGTAGTACAGGAAAAAAAAAATTACCTGTTTGTCCAGCCTCTGATGGCTACCTTCAACCACATGTGTGTATTGATGTGGAGTTCACTGCAAAATAGCACTGTGAAAGCAACTGTGTTTGGTCTATTTGCCGTATGACTGACAGCCAGCTGCTTGGGAAACTGCTGTATGTGGTTTCCCAGTGGTTTGCATAGCCACTTGTGTAAACTGGGCCTTGCAGCTCCATTTGTGTAGGCGAATGGTTTTCTAGTACTAAAGTCCCCAACTGTTATTTTTACTTTTGTCATGTTTTTAGTTCCTTAAAAGGGCACTACAGCGAAAAACTGTAAAATTTAAAATATGTGCAAACATATACACATAAGAAGTACATTTTTTTTCCAGAGTAAAATGAGCCATACATCACTTTTCTCCTATGTTGCTGTCACTTACAGTAGGTAGTAGAAAGCGACAGGTTTTGGACTAGTCTACGGGGGGATTCTGAGAGATGTATTTATTTTCAAAAGCACTTAGTGAATGGAAGTTGCTCTGTCCAACTGCCAAAAAACTGTGTAGGGAGCAGGGAAGCTGGCCAGCATCATTGTTTAAATCCTTTTTAGGGAATATCTTTATAAAGAATAAAAGCCTTGCTGAGAATCCCCTATGGAGAGATGGACTAGTCCAAAACCTGTCACTTCTGTCATAATTCTACTACCTACTGTAAGTGACAGCAACATAGGAGAAAAGTAATTAATGACTCATTTTACTCTGGAAAAAAATGTACTTCTTATTTGTATATGTTTTCACATATTTTACATTTTACATTTTTTCGCTGTAGTGCCCCTTTAACCACTTGCCGACCGCCCACTGCACAGGGGCAGCCGGAAAGTGGATCCCGCAAGGACCGCCGCATGCACAGAGGCGGCGGTCCTTGTACGGGCATGGGCGGAGTGATCGCGTCATCCGTGAATGGCCGGGGATTTAGCCTTCAGCTCGCTGGCCACTTAGCAGCGACGGCGGGCGGATGAATACAAATCTCCGCCGATCCTTCCGTATAATAGGCTTTGTAATGTATACAAAGCCTATTATACAGGCTGCCTCCTGCCCTGGTGGTCCCAGTGTCCGAGGGACCACCAGGGCAGGCTGCAGCCACCCTAGTCTGCAGCCACCCTAGTCTGCACCCAAGCACACTGATTTCCCCCCCCCCTGCCCCCTGATCACCCACAGCACAACTCAGACCCCACCCCCCAGACCCCTGTGTGCACCCAATCACCCCCCTAATCACCCATCAATCACTCCCTGTCACTATCTGTCGGCACAATTTTTTTTTATTCCCTAAACTGCCCCCTGCTCCCTCCTGATCACCCCCCACCCCTCAGATTCTCCCCAGACCCCCCCTCCCTGTGTACTGTATGCCTCTATCCCCCCTGTAATAACCCACTGATCACCTGTCAATCACCCATCAATCACCCCCTGTCACTGCCATCCATCAATCAGCCCCTAACCTGCCCCTTGCGGGCAATCTGATCACCCACACCAACAGATCACCCGCAGATCCAACGTCAGATCACCTCCCAAGTGTATTGTTTACATCTGTTCTCTACCCTAAACACCCACTAATTACCCATCAATCACCCATCAATCACCCCCTGTCACTGCTACCCATCAGATTAGACCCCTATCTGCCCCTAGGGCACTCAATCACCCGCACACACCCTCAGAACGCCCTCAGACCCCAGGCCTGATCACCTCGCCAGTGCATTGCTTGCATCTATTCCCCCCTCTAATCACACCTTGAGACACCCATCAATCATCTCCTGTCCCCCCCTAGCGCACCTACCCATCAGATCAGGCCCTAATTTGCCCCGTGTGGGCTCCTGATCACTCGGCCAAACCCTCAGATCCCCCTCAGTCCCCCTTCCGATCACCTCCCAAGTGCATTGATTGCATCTATTTTCCCCTCTAACCACCCTCTGAGACACCCATCAATCACCTCCTGTCACCCCCCCTAGCACTCCTATCCATCAGATCAGGCCCAATACATCCTGTCATCTAAAAGGCCACCCTGCTTATGACCGGTTCCACAAAATTTGCCTCCTTCTAGACCACCTGTCATCAAAATTTGCAGATGCTTATAACCCTGAACAGTCATTTTGAGACATTTGGTTTCCAGACTACTCACAGGTTTGGGCCCGTAAAATGCCAGGGCGGTATAGGAACCCCACAAGTGACCCCATTTTAGAAAAGACACCCCAAGGTATTCTGTTAGGTGTATGATGAGTTCATAGAAGATTTTATTTTTTGTCTAGTTAGCGGAAATTGATTTTTATTGTTTTTTTCACAGTGTCAATTTTCACTAACTTGTGACAAAAAATAAAATCTTCTATGAACTCACCATACACCTAACGGAATACCTTTGGGTGTCTTCTTTCTAGAATGGGGTCACTTGTGGGGTTCCTATACTGCCCTGGCATTTTAGGGGCCCTAAACCGTGAGGAGTAGTCTAGAAAACAAATGCCTCAAAATGACCTGTGAATAGGACGTTGGGCCCCTTAGCGCACCTAGGCTGCAAAAAAAAGTGTCACACATGTGGTATCGCCGTACTCAGGAGAAGTAGTATAATGTGTTTGGGGTGTATTTTTACACATACCCGTGCTGAGTGGGAGAAATCTCTCTGTAAATGGACAATTGTGTGTAAAAAAAAAATCAAACAATTGTCATTTACAGAGATATTTCTCCCACCCAGCATGGGTATCTGTAAAAATACACCCCAAAACACATTATACTACTTCTCCTGAGTACGGCAATACCACATGTGTGGCACTTTTTTGCACCCTAACTGCGCTAAGGGGCCCAAAGTGAAATGAGCGCCTTTAGGCTTTACAGGTGTGCTTACAATTAGGCACCCCTCAAAATGCCAGGACAGTAAACGCCCCACAAATTACCCCATTTTGGAAAGTAGACACTTCAAGGTATTCAGAGAGGAGTATAGTGAGTCCGTGGCAGATTTCATTTTTTTTTTTTGTCGCAGGTTAGCAGAAATGGAAACTTTTTTTTTTTTGTCACAAAGTGTCATTTTCCGCTAACTTGTGACAAAAAATAAAATCTTCTATGAACTCACCATGCCTCTCAGTGAATACTTTGGGATGTCTTCTTTCCAAAATGGGGTCATTTGGGGGGTATTTATGCTATCCTGGAATTCTAGCCCCTCATGAAACATGACAGGTGGTCAGAAAAGTCAGAGATGCTTGAAAATGGGAAAATTCACTTTTTGCACCATAGTTTGTAAACGCTATAACTTTTACCCAAACCAATCAATATAGGCTGAATGGTTTTTTTTTTAATTAAAAACATGTTTGTCCACATTTTTCGTGCTGCATGTATACAGAAATTTTACTTTATTTGAAAAATGTCAGCACAGAAAGTTAAAAAAAATCATTCTTTTTACAAAATTCATGTCTTTTTTGATGAATATAATAAAAAGTAAAAATCGCAGCAGCAATCAAATAGCACCAAAAGAAAGCTTTATTAGTGTCAAGAAAAGGAGCCAAAATTCATTTAGGTGGTAGGTTGCATGTGCGAGCAATAAACCGTGAAAGCTGCAGTGGTCTGAATGGAAAAAAAGGGTCTGGTCCTTAAAGGGGGTAAAGCCTACGGTCCTCAAGTGGTTAATGATCCAGAGCCCTAGTCTTCCTATTACACAATGAGATTGCTTCTTCCTTTGTCCACTGTGTTACAGTTACATCTTTGCAAAACTGTATGCATCCAGGCCGCCCTGCATTTGCTGGGACTGTCCTGTGTTGGGAGGCGCTAGTCTACTTTAGGGGATCCAGCAGGAAACCTCCTAATAAACAGTTCTCCAATCTCAGCACCCTCTTATAGCACAGAGCATTGTGATTGGCCAAATAGTGTGGGTGTAGTTTACTATAACCTACTAGAAACCTGGCAGCTTGAGATGGTGCCATCCACCCAATCACGTTAGCTGAATTTCCCTATGAGGTTTCCTGCTGGGCCCCCTTATGTAGACTAGCGTTGCTACGCCTATAGTGAGTATGAGGCCAGACTATTGCATATGGGTCAAGAGAACTCTGCCTCTGTACTCAAACTTCTTACACCATTTAGTGGCCTGCTGCTGCCCTCTGCCATTTTCTGAAGTTTAGCCACTCCATAGCCAAATGTCATATGCCACGGAGTCACCCCCGCAACTGTCTGGACTTAGGTTGCATGTTAACAGAGCCCCCCAAATTACTGCCACTGCTTCTCCCATCACTAAGCCAGAGTTCAGCTATCCCACCTCACTGGAAATTACTCAGTAGGAGCCATCATAGTCGCAAATTATATTGTAGTATATTGGATCGCTGATCATGTGGAGCGCTATGGATTTGGACTAGTGACATAAATAATGTTTTGTTTTTTGGTTTTGTTTTTCAATGTTTCCTAATTTGCTTTAAACTATTTATAACTTTGTATACAATTGTGTAATATGTAACAACAAAAATATGTGATACAGCAGTACAGTACAGTTTGTACATGTGGACAACTTTGTATGTATGAGACGTTTGTAACTGGAATCATTTGTAAATAGAGTACAGTCTGTATTCTGAATGTATTCCTTCCCCATAGCTTTTTTTTTTTTTTTTGCTAATAATCATCAAAAGGGATTTAAAAATGTTCCATAATTTTAGCTAAGAGTGATTGGCTGTGTAATTTGAGCCCCTCCCTCCTCCTTTGGATCATCCGTGTTTTCAGCAGTATTTGAATGAGCCAGTTGTGTAGAGGCAGGTTAGCCTGACATCAATATGAATATTTAGAGCCAGTGTGTTTAAAACTAGCAGATTGATGTCATGGAAGGATTCTAGGAAGTGTAATGAACGTGCTCCTTAGAGACCATGGGATATTTACTCTGTCATTAGCATTCATCAATATTTAAACTTGCCCTGAATATGGCTAACTTCATGATGACATAGCAACATTGGGGTATAGCGAACTTGTATAAGAAAAAGCAAATCATTATAATATAGAGAACTTACACGGGAAAACGCACCCTGGGATGACACCTGCTAGTATTCAGCATTTATAGGCCAGAGTCCTAGCGTAAGCAATCATGTAACCTATTAGATTTGCTTTTACACTACTTGAAACCTGCTGCCAGTCAGCAGATGGTAGTGTAGGCTTGCATGGGCATCACAGATATGATTTTACAGCAATAAACCAAGTTAATTTCATTTCATTCCATAGATATGCAGTTTAAGCACAGCTCATTGGTCTTGTAACCGCTTTGACGCAATGTTCATAATTGTCATAATGCAGAGTTGTCAGTACTAAGCAGCTTCCCATATGGGGTTTCCATGGGATATGAACACTGTACTTTGCATGATTTAAGATTTTCTTCTGCAAGTATTTGTGGCTTTCTGTCTGAAAGCACAAGTACAAAGATCATCATTCCCTGGGACATTGAAATGTATGTAAAAAATAGTCCTGATTGCAGAACGCTGTAAAACTCACCCCTGATCAGCAATGCATATATATTGTGTTAGTTTGCTGCTGTAATAAAATTTCACAATCCATCTGCTTCCCATTTGTGTGCTAAACCTTGTCTGCATTGCTTGTCTACAAGCTCCTCCCCCCTGCTTTTCAAATTTGTAGCTCCAACTTAAACGCATTAGGCTGGTTTCACACTAGCAACCAGTGTTTTGGATACCATTGCACCGCAACACTAAAAACAGGCTTTTGGAGATACCCAGCGGTTATACACAGTAGCTTAACTTTTGGCAGCAAGCCAAACTAAGTTTGTGAGGCTCTGTAGTGCATTGCAAGCGTGTCCTACCACGCATGTGTACCGCAAACAATTTGAAAATATCTGCAACGCCCTTGACTTTCATTCAGTAACTTCCAGTCAGCTCACGTCGCTGCGGATGTTGACCCACAACGCACTGATGCTTTTATGTCACATCGGATGCTTTTGGCGCATCGCACTGCATCAGGTATGAAAGGTCTCAAAAACTTTCATTGCTTTCAACGCAATAACAAAAACGTCTTAGGGCCCTTATACATCTGAGCTGGTTTTGGATGTTTTGATGCAATGTCGATAGTTTGCGTTTTCCAAGGTAAAATGAAAGTCCATAGACTTTCATTTTACCTTTCACATCTAACTCTGCATTTTTATGCGTTTGCGTTACAATGTAAATCAATGTAAAACGTAAGCTACAAGAAGAGCAAGCGTTTTTAAAAAAGTTTCAATGCACACAGTTGAAAGTCAAAAAGCAATAGCTTCACCTGCGTTTTCCAATGTGCTGTAACGGATTGAAAACACATGAAAAACGCAGCAAAACGCATGCTTTTAGCTTTTCCAAACACAAGCTCTGATGTGAAAGAACCCTTAGGGTGAAAGGGACCTGACTGTCATAAGGCTATTGTCTTACTTGTAGATCATAGCCCCGATCCTGAAGATTGTATGCGCTTTACAAACCCTTTTCTCCAAGGAGATATTTTTTTTTAACCTTTTCAATTAAATACCTTAAAGCTCCCACCGAGCAAGAAATTACTTGAAATATGTTTGATATCACGGCTTTACCTTCTTTTTAGTACTATTTCAATTGGTGAGTGATGAAAAGTTATTTGTTAGATAAGATGAAAATTGATTTTGTTTGATAAAACTCAAGAGAAATATTAAATGGATAATGGCCATAATAGTACTGAGTTGTGGATTGCTGGTGCAGACATGTATGGTGCAGACGGGCTGCATGGAAATCAAGCATGGAGCAAAAGCAAGAATACAACATATGTATTGTTGTCTTCAGAAACTGCTTTTAAAGAATACCGGAGGCAACAATTTTCCGGCATGCATGCAACCGTTTCTGCCATTTCAGGAATATAGTAAAACTCTGATGAGCAAATTACAGCCATAAAACTTCTGAGAGCAGGCAAGAGATAGAAAAAGGTAAATAGTTCATGTATTTTAACTCCGGGACACTTATTAGACTGCCATTGATCAGAGACAATACAACATTCCATCTACTTTGTAAATATTTAACTATAAAATAAAACCATGGGATATCTAAAACTTATTTTTACGAATAGGAGGATAAATACGTTAATCAGTTTTTCACCTCTGGTTCACTTTACAAGTACAGTCACCTGTTTAGTTTTTTGTTGCCGTGTGTTGTGTATTGTATGTGTATGGTAAGTGTTCCAAGAAATGTAATATGACTTCATCTCTCTTGTAGTGTTGACTTGGTTCATGCTCAGATCCACGTGGCAGAAGGAAAGAGCTTGCCTGAGCTTGGCCTGAAGCAGGAAAACATCCGAATCAATGGCTGCGCCATTCAGTGCAGGGTCACCACTGAAGATCCAGCTCGTGGCTTCCAGCCTGATACGGGCAGAATTGAGGTAAGGCTATACATGTAAATGTGTTTGAGCATTTATTCACGAGTATTGCCATAATAATTAGTCTTAATATTCCTTAGTATTTTTCGCTGTATAGATTTCCAAGAAGGACAATCAATATGATTTATTTCATATGAAATACAACATAATTACATTAATACTGTTGTGTTTAAGGCTCTTCTACAATTTAATAAAATAGGCACCTGTGTCATCTATCCCCTGCTAAGCAAATATGTAGCTGTTTTAATGTGAAAAAAATACTCCATTTTACTTTATTTCTCAGTGTAATCTGTCAGTCATGTGACTTCCTGTTGGGATGTTCAATCTACTTCCTATGTTGTGTAGATGATGGGTGCTTTATCTGCAGTACCTTCTGCTCTCACTTGATTGCCTTTCTGCTGTTATTTGGTGGAGAGGACATTGCGCAGGCATCCACTACCCATCTTTCCCCCACTACATTTTGTGACAGGTCGTGGCCAGGCTCACTCACTAGTTTTGGTGTTTGTATTTGGCATAGTGTATTTGGAACACCCAAATGCTCCCGATTGCCACTGTTCAGCACTGAACAAACAGGCCGGGCCAGGAGGAGTTCATTGCCTTGCGTATCACATTGTGATTCATGTGACTCTGATGCTTCCTCTTTCCATAAGGAAAGGAGGAAGTATCGGTGTCATGTAAAACACAAGGTGACCCCTTTTGCCTGTCCAGTGTTGAACTGCAACAATCAGGAGTATACAGGTGTTCCAAATTTGCTATGTTGAATTTGAACACCAAAACTATAGCTCACTATACTCCCTTCCTTGGATTCTGGAAGGAAATATACTCCAGAAAGTGCATAGCCTCTGGACAGCCAGGTGCCCAAACAGTATGGAAGAAATCCAAATATTCTGCTGTAAATAACGCCCTAGCAGGCAGTCTCCTGACAGCACCTTGTAACATTCAAAGTTGTCTCACACTCACTTATATGCAGGAGTGCTACAGCTACAAGGAGGATGACACCTGTTGTATGCAGTCAAAAGAGAAAGCCAGCACGTCCTATATCAATTTTTATTGCTTTGTTTTTCGACACTGCACAGGATCCCTTGTTTAAGGCAAAGCCTGCTCAAGTCAAAAATCTGTCTGTGGTTTGTGCTTGCAAAAAACAGATAAACTGCAGAACGGGTCACCTCTTCCGGCTTATAGGGTCTAAAACAGTGCAATTTTTTTTTACATGCTTTTAGATCCTAAAACCTGGAAAAAATTATGCAGCTAGGGAGTTCTGCAGCAGCCCAGCATTTACTCATCTCCCTGGGATCCAGCGCTGCAGTTTTCCCTCTGTCCTCCAGGCAGGGCTGTAACACTATAGTGAAATTACTGACTGACTTCTTGATGAAAGACTGCGATCTCACCAGGGAGAAGCAGAGCCTCGGAGGAGAAGAATGGCTCACCCAGGAGGTGATTTAAAATGCCTGCTGCACGCATTGCTCTGCATAGACCTCCTGGTGGCTACCACTTCAGCTCAGGGTTACCGCTCCAGGCATGTTTTTTCCACCCCAAGCTGAACTTGTGATTAGCGCTGAGGAGGTTAAAGTGTTAGTTTAGTTTTCTACAAAAGTATAGTTAAAATGTTGTTAAACTCTATTAACATTGATAAGCTGAGCTCTATTTTAACACAACGTAATAAAGGATTGCTGACAAAGAGTTTGTAACAAATGAGAGAGAAAGGAATATGTTAAGAACAGATTATGTAAGCAAGGAGCTGCAGTTAGTTTACGATCAACATTCTAAAACCGCAAATACTGTATAGAAATGAGGCGAGGATGCCAGTAATATTTAAAATGTGCTTACAATTAGTAATGTAAGAATATTGTATTATTGATCAGAACTCCATTTTAAAGAGACACTGAAGCGAAAAAAAAATGATGATATTATGATTTGTATCTGTAGTACAGCTAAGAAATAAAACATTAGGATCAGATACATCAGTCTAAGGGCCCGTTTCCACTATAGCGTTGCGGAATCGCCGGCGAATCACCGCAGGCAAATCGCATGCGGGTGCGATTCCGCATGCGTTTTTTGCCGTGATTTCGCATGCGATTTCGCATAGGTAAGGCTGTATGCGAATTTAACCATGTCACTGCCTGTGTAAATTAACATTAATACCTATGCGAAATCGCATGCGAAATCGCGGCAAAAAACGCATGGGGAAAACGCATGCGATTTCCCTATTAAATACATTACGTGTGATTCGCCTGCATTCCACACGCAGGCGAATTCTGAGGGCCCTACCCTGCAGATTTTTTCTGCACAGAAAAACGTGCGGGGAAACGCACAAGTGGAAACAGTCCCATCCACTTGTACTGACTGTGCGAATCCGCATGCGGTCAACGCATGCGGATTCGCGATAGTGGAAACGGGCCCTAATTGTTTCCAGTACAGGAAGAGTTGAGAAACTGCAGTTGTTATCTCTATGCAAACAAGCCATTAAGCTCTCTGACTAAGTAAAGGTGGCCATACACTGGTCGATGTGCCATTAGATCGACCAGCTGACAGATCCCTATCTGATCGAATCTGATCAGAGAGGGATCGTATGGCTGCCTTTACTGCAAACAGATTGTGAATAGATTTCAGCCTGAAACCGATCACAATCTGTTCAGCTGCTCCTGCCGCCTGTCCCCCCCTCCCCCCCGTATACATTACCTGAGGCTGGCTCCCGGGCGTCTTCTCCGCACTGCACCGCACCGCTGTTCTTGCTCCATCCCGGCGCTTCCTGTGTTACTCCGTGACCAGGAAGTTCAAATAGAGCGCCCTCTATTTCAACTTCCTGGTCACCGGAGTGACACAGGAAGTATAAGCGTACACTGGGACATGCGGAAATGCGGTGCAGCGAGGAGAAGAGGACCCCGGAGCCAGCTTCAGGTAATGTATACATGCTCGGATCGGGCCCGAATCGTACGCCGCAAGCGACGCGCTCCTACCGCCGGGCGATCGAGGGTAATTTCCCGCACGGCGCGATCGACGGACCGATCCGATTTCGGGAGGGAATCGGATCGGCGGGTGCGTTTAGCGCAAGCGATTGGCAGCAGATTCGATCCCAGGATTGGATCTGCTGTCGAAACGGCCGTGAATCGAGCCAGTGTATGGCCTGCTTTAGTCGTGGAGAGGGCTGTTATCTGACTTTTATTATCTCAACTGTAAGTGTACTGTTTACTTTTCTCTGCTAGTGGAGAGGTCATTACTTCACAGACTGCTCTGAAAGAATCATTTTGAATGCTGAGTGTTGTGTAATCTGCACATATTATAGAATAATGCAATGTTAGAAAAAACACTATATACCTGAAAATAAAAGTATGAGAATATTTTCTTTGCTGCTAATCTTCTAGAAATTATTCATAGTACACAACCAATTCATTATATCATATATATTTTTTTTCGCTTCAGTGTCTCTTTAAGTATACTTACGAAAAGTGTACCCGAGGCGACGTGACATGATAAACTTGTATATACAGTGCAAAACCTAATCAGGCTATTTTACATGTTTTATTTTGCTGCCTGGAAGAGTTAATTTCTAGGCATGGAAGTGACCGCTTCTGTCTTGTCAGTAATATGGTATACACCACTGATAAGCAAATTACAGCCATGAACGTTTTCCTGGCAGAATACAACTTCTGAGTGCAGGGGAGATGAAAAAAAGTCAATAGATCATGTATTTTCTTAAGGACACTTAAGAGGCTGCCACTAAGCAGAGACAACAAAACATTCAATCTACTTTGTAAATGTTTAAATAAAAATAAAACCATGGGCTGTCTTAAAAGTCAGTTTTAGGAGTAGGAGGAAAAATACAATTGATTCTCATCAGTTTATTGTCAACTCGGGTTCACTTTAAATAGAACTACTCTAACACTTTACTGACTGTATGCCTACTCACTGATATAGAACATTATTTTTCCTTACGGTATTAGAACATTCCCTGCAACCTCAACTTTTAGATGTAAACTAACAGTTTAACATAGTAATGTAACATAAACGTGATCTGTTTGTGGATTAAAGATGATGTGCGCAATTTCCATTTAGTAGCAATTAAGCTATAATACACAGTGATATGCCAAAACATCTATTACGTCTTCAAGGAAATAAAGTGCTTATAATGCTTAGGAACTAAACCTGGAAGAACGTAAATTAGAGATTCAATTTTTTGTATACAGCTATTTAGTGATTTCCAAGCACATTGGCCTATTAACCTCCTTGGCGGTTATCCCGAGCTAGGGTCGGGGCGGAAAACCGCAGCTAAGAGCTGTAATCCGGCCTCTGCTCGGGGTGGCCGCCGGAGGCTGAATGCAGAGCAATGCGCGCAGCGGGAGCGTTTCTACATACCTCCCAGGGATCCCGACGTCGGCTGCCATTCTTCATCCTCTCCTCCAGGGCTCTGCTTCCTGCTGGTGAGATCGCCGGCTGTGGTCATGACGACAGCCGGCAATTTCACTTTAGAGTTGCAGCGCCACCCGGAGGATGGAGGCCTAACTGCAGCGCTGGAGCCAGGGAGGTGAGTGATTGCTGAGCTGCTGCAGATCTCCCTGGCAGCATAATTTTTTCCAGGTTTTAGGGTCTGAAAGGGTGCAACAAAATTGCACCGCTTTTAGACCCTAAAATCCGGAAATAATCAGAACGCCAAGATATTCCCAAGTAAGGTGAAATAAAGAAAGCATTTGGTATGTGCAAGAAACAGCCACATATTGGGATGATCACTTTTGAAGTGTTTGTGCGCTTACACTTTTTAAAAATCTTTTTTTTTCTCTAATAGCGGATGCCGGTTTGTGACTCATTGTTCACTCTAAAGCTCATTTCACACTACGTCCCTTGCCTTGCTGTGCATCATGATGCAATGCAATTATACTGTATTTCAATGGGCCTTTCATAATAATAATAATTCCTATATTTGTGTAGCGCTTTTCTCCTGTCAGACTCAAATCGCTTGCAAGGCAGCCACTAGAGCGCACTCAGTGGGCAGTGGCAGTGTTGGGGAGTCTCGCCCAAAAAACTCCTTACTGATTAGGTGCATCTTACTGAACAGGAAGAGCTGAGATTTGAACCCAGGTCTTCTGTGTCAGAGGCAGAGCCCTTAACCAGTACACTTTACAGCCACTACTGCTACTGGTGCAATGCATGGAATGTGTTATCTGGCAAGGCATGTGGTACAAGTATAAAGTCTCTGGACTGTATGCCGCACTGGACAGGTTGCATCGCAGCAGTAGGTCACAAGATGACTTTACATAACCGTTGCGATTGCTAAATTTCAGGGATACACAACATATATAATATTTCCAACATTTAGCACTTTTTTCCTATTGGAATCAAAGTGCTTGAGAGCTGCAGCCTCTAGATGTGCCCTGGAGGCATTAGCAGTGTTAGGGAGTTTTACCCAAGGATTCCTTACTGAATTGTACTGAATAGGAAGTCACCTATGTCATAGGCGGTGCACTTAACCAGTACACTATCCAGCCACTTATATAGCGTGAAAGTAGCCGAAAACCTAAATTACTTTGCGCTCCCCATACTCTGTGTGTGCTGATGTGTTGATCAAAAAATCAGGGGGGGGGGGGGGGTAGTGAAGGCAACTTAAAGTGAACCCCAGGTAATAGTTATATGGAGTCTTCCATATTTATTTCCTTTTAGGCAATAACAGTTGCCTGGCATCCTGCTGATTTTCTGCCTGTAATACTTTCAGCCCTGGACAAGCATGCCGCAGATCAGTTGTTTCTGACATTGTCAGATCTGACAAGCTTGTTTCTGGTGTTCTGACACTACTGCAGACAAATAGATCAGCAGAGCTGCCTGGCTACTGGTATTGTTTAAAAGGAAACAAATATGGCAGCCTTCATATCACTCTCACCTTGGGTTCACTTTAACACCAACAGTAGTGGGGAAAACTTACAAACTCACATTCTTAGCAGAGATCAGGCTGTAGCAAGTTTACCTTCGGTTTAAGCAGAGTTGCAGCTCACATTCCACATACTGGATGCTAAATTAAAACCTGTGAAGTGGAGGTAAAATCAGCAAAGGCAAATATGTTGTATAACTAATTAGAGCCCCATTTTAAGCACACAAAGGAAACCTGAAGTGAGAAGTATATGCAGGCTGCCATATTTATTTTCTTTTAAACAATTCCGGTTTCCTGGCAGTCCTGCTGATCTTTTTGGCTGCAGTAGTGTCTGAATCACATACCTGAAACAAGCATGCAGCTAATCCAGTCTGACTTCAGTCAGAACATCTGATCTGCATGCTTGTTGTAGCTAAAAGTATTAGAGGCAGAGGATTAGCAGCACAGCCAGGCAACTGGTGGCATTTAGGCCTTTTTCACAGTGCGACGTTAAAGTCGCACATTAGAAAATTTTATAACGCAGACTAACGCACAGCAATACAAAGTCTGTGCGACATTCACAGTGCACACATTACAAAGTTTGCTGCATTGTGTGTTGCACATGTTCGGTAAGGTTTTTTTTAAAAAAATGGAACGCATGCGCCATTTTCGTTCCATCACCAAACTCCGGGCTAAAGAATGTACTATAACGTCCAAGTTATAGTCTTTCAATGCGTTGCATTAGGGGCACGTTATGCGACCTTCACGTTGCATCAAACGCTACGTCCCACTGTGAAAGAGGCCTTAAAGGAAATAAATATGTTAGCCTTCATATACCTCTCATTTCAGGTTCCCTTTAAGTACTGGTAACACTTATAGTCACCTTCCTATTAATAAGGTCCATTGTGTCTGTCTGGTTTTGGTAGGTGAAGGTATGTTTGTAGGATATGGACAAATTAATAGTTTTTTCGGTGGATGTGTTCTGTAGTACTGGACCCATGTTACTGCTCAGATGAGATATGCAGGAGTTACACTTCTATCTGCTAATTTGAGCATTTTTCTGTTTTTGCAACTGTTTTTATTATTTCCACAGTACAGCATGTCAAGGTAATTTAAGGATAAGCTCTCTATTCTTGAAGCTCAGAATAATTATTTTGATGAGATGTATGGTAAGCGCTCTTTCAGCTGCGCCTAACAAATGCTGATAAATGGTCTTCTGTGTACTGGGCCATTGGGACACCATGAGACTGCCACTCCAAGCTGCCTTACATGCATCCCGTATGACAAGGAAAGAAACAGATTGATTTGGTTTCCAGTCAGAAGTGACACTTCTCCCTGTTGAGTAGCTATTTAGAAGGTGATTTTTGGCTTAACTCTTCCCTCACCACCCTAGCTGAGGTTTTGCGTCCAGTATTGGCAAGTGAGCTGAGCAACCTCTCATAAGACAGTATAGAGACTTACCATTATCACTACAGTTGGGAGCTTTAAATGAAGAGTGTCTGTGTTCAGTAACCATATTTAATCAATGCCATATTCCCCACAAACAACATTTCAGTTATAAAGCCTTATTCATAACACTGCCTAGGACTTCCAAAGCCTCCAACTGCATTTTGCTCACAAGTTGTCAGTTACCTCTGCATCATATCTGTCATCAGCTATCACTGGATGTTTCCTTTAAAATACAAATCTAGGCAGAAAGTATCGATTTTTATCAACACTGTATTGATTTTTTTTTATCCAAAGTCAAAGGAAAATGTCAAACTGCCCAAAACAAACTGTACTGATGTATGGTGGTAAGGCGAAGCTTGTCAACCAGAATTGTTTCTTTTGATTTTGAGCAGTGAGCTCAGCAGCTTTTTTCACATCAGCATTGTGACAACCAGTTTGCAGCAGAAGCCTGACAGCCCTGCCTCATTCCCAGCCTGAAGTAGATGAAGAACCTCCTTGTTGGCTCCATACAGTTCCTCATCTTAAATTGCATCATTTAAACAGGAACAGGAGAACTGTGATAAAGTGATATGTTTGATATTAAGTGCAGATTAGATTGGTATATTTTGTTTTCCTTATTTTTCCCTTTAAAACCATAGAAAACAAATTACTGAAGCCACTCCCCAAAAGCCTTATTTGTCCCGAAAAAGATGAAGATATAGGTAATTTAGTTGTGATAAGTAGTGATTAAGTTATTGCTGAATAAATGGGAGCAGCACTGAATAGTGAAAATTGCTCTTGGCGGGAAGGATAGAAGGGCCACAGGTGGTTAAAGAGCCTGTGGAGAACAGTAGACGTCAGGGACAGCAGTCTGACCAGGTGTATTGCTGAGGCTGGGGCAGGTGGGCAGAGATGTTGGGTTGACTCGTATATATGCACTTTAGTTTTCCAGTCCAAATAATCGGAAGTGCTTACCCCAGCTGAATTTGTGTACATAGTTTTAAACTTTTCCAATGCTGCAGTCTAAAGGTCTTGTCCTCTTTTGCTGCTTGTGGTGACATCCCCGTTATCCCCGAATACTGATCATTTACTACAATCAACTTTCACATAGTAAACTTTTCAGAAGTCATTCAACCTAATCTGCAAAATTTGTAATACAAAACATGGTTTACACTACTTTACCAGCTGAGCCTATGCGAATCAATCGGTTACCAGATCATATTTGGACAATCGTGGGCCCTCCACCCGGCACACACCATGAGGCCTCCTCTCTCACACAGTCTGACAGTGCACTGTCACTAGCAAACTGATTGTTCTAATCACCAGACCACTTATTATCTTCCCATAGATTTCTGCTCAACTGTGCTGTTCTCTAGTAATGGGGGATATAGCCACCAAAAATGCCTCCAATCACTATGGCATTTCCATATTCAATTCATTTATGCTGGCCAGTGAAGATGACAGTTCAACAATAGCTTTAATCCCTCAGACTTCCGTCCATATCAAGGGTTTCCGCACTGTGTGTACAGTGTGTGATTGTAGATGCTGATAGTACTCACGACCTTGCCGCCAACAGCCCAGTCCTTCAGAGGGAGCTATGCTGAGGGCTCATATGTGTCCATCAGCCCGATGCTATTCCGCATCACCTCACTTACGGTCGTTCAGCTGGCTGCTCCTGTCTCCCCTTCAGCAATGTCTGCGGGTTTTGTACATAGTTTTAAACTTTTCCAATGCTGCAGTCTAAAGGTCTTGTCCTCTTTTGCTGCTTGTGGTGACATCCCCCTTACCCCCAAATACTGATCATTTACTACAATCAACTTTTACATAGTAAACTTTTCAGAAATCATAGCCACTACATTTAAAGGATACCTGAAGTGACATGTGACATGATGAGATAGACATGTGTATGTATAGTGCCTAGCACACAAATAACTATGCTGTGTTCCTTTTTTTTTCTCTGCCTTAAATAGTTAAATATCAGGTATGTAAGTGGCTGACTGAGTCCTGACTTAAACAGGAAGTGACTACAGTGTGACCCTCACTGATACGAAATTCCAACTATAAAACACTTTCCTAGCAGAAAATGGCTTCTGAGAGCAAGAAAGCGATAAAAAGGGGAATTTCTTATCAGTGAGGGTCCGACTGTAGTCACTTCCTGTCTGAGTCAGGACTGAGTCAGCCACTTACATACCTGATATTTAACTCTTTCAGGCAGAGAAAGAAAAAAAGGAACACAGCCTAGTTATTTGTGTGCTAGGCACTGTACATACACGTCTATCTCATAATGTCACATGTCACTTCAGGGATCCTTTAAGTTATCTAGGATGAATTCATGGAAAAATATCTCATAATTCTAAGTTATAAGGCTTTTAAGTCTATTATGCACAATGATCTATACACATACTAATACCAGTTCAAAAAAAATACATGATCTTTCTGCTGTTGTGCCATTGGTTGAACAGAAGCACTTGACATGAATAAGAAGAAATATAACACAGTGCACTAGGCACCATAATACTTTTTTTTTTTTAAGTTATCATAAAGCTGTACCTGTCATGCTGGCACTTTTATAAAGGAAATCATGATCATCTGAGGTCTATAGTCTTTAAGACATCACTTGACCTTAACATGTGTTAACAACTTGGCTAGATTGACCATTTAACACCATCAATGTTTATTATTGACTCTCTTCTAATCAGTAGCATTTTATATTTATTATACTGTATATATTTTTGTCATCCTGAAATTTGCAAAAATATGCTGCTGTTTTATTATTATAACTTTGCACAATTTTTTGTTAAAAAACAGAGATCATTCTCAAATGGTGCTGCTGCACTCCCTCCCGCTCGCTCATTTCCGTCGCTCCCGCCACCAATCATTAGATTAATGAATGGGAACTTTGTTCCCATTCATTCATCTCCCCTCTAGGCCGCCGTGATTGCCAGCATCAATGAGATGCCTGCGTCACTTCCGAAATAACACAGCCACGCATTACTTCTTATTTAGCATACTTATTGTACGCAGTAAGAAATACACGAGGACATCTTGTGGCCAAATAGTAAAATTACACCTACATACATTAGGAACTAAAAATGTTTTCATATGTATGTCATGGTATATTATTATTAAATTATGTGCTTGCAATTAGTGATGGATGTAAAACTGAAAAAATGCTCCTTTGTTTCCATATAAAATCTTGTCAACCTACATTGTACTAGGCCTATAATTTAAACATAGGGCTATAATTTAAACTGGGACAAATAAAATATGTGGCTTTTATCCACAGTTTTATGTTTTATTTTAAAACTGTAATGGCCAAAAACTAATAATGAATTTTTTCTAATTTTTTTTATTAGACCCATTAAAATGCATTTAGAATAAATTAATTCTTAGCATAAGATATCGATCATTTAGTTGTGAGAAGTAGTGATAAAGTTATTGGGGATTGAAAGGAGAAGCGCTAAAATGTGAAAATTCTTCTCATCCATAAGGTGAAAACAACCCGTGGGCTGAAATGGTTGAACTCCTTTTGGTATTATGGGGATATATAAAAGCACATGTTTATCAGGTGATCACAGTGACTGTCACCAGCTCTGACTAGGTTTGGAAATAACAGTAGATGATGGATGCACAAACACTGTGTGCCAAGTACCAGTCTACAGAATGCTGCTAAGATAAGCTGAAATTGACAGTCTTGGTTTTAGGCCTTTAGCGAGCAACCTAATCTCCCCTATTCCAGACGAGGTAGAAGACAGGAGATGAACAGAGCCACACCTGAGTGATCGTTTAGCTTTTAATTCTTGGGATTTAAAATTTTATAGCATTATTTTATTCAAGGCTGCCATAAATACATTGGTAATGCTTCCAGATAGGTATTAAATATCTTTGCTGAATGTTGCCAAAGCCACATGCTTATTTGAGAGATCAGCTCTAAAATATAATGGGCAAAACATGGATATGAATATCAAAGCTGGGCTTGGGATGCATAATCATTCATTAGCAGCTACTAATGGTGTGTTTACCAATGGTATACTGGCTTATGATTTGGGGGAAAACTTTGGTGTAAAGTTCTCAAGCACTTCTTTCTAGTCATTTGTAACTGGCTGAAAACTGGAATGGAAGACATAAGTGGATAGATCTTAATGTCAAATATTTCTTCACCTTGCTCCCTTTTCCTAAGTACAACCATTCAGTGGTTTCCTAACAAACATTGCAAGGTCGGAGTCTCACAGTCCATTGCCAATCTCTGTATTATTTCCATAAGTTGAAAATAAGTAACACGGGCTATTACTTTGTACCGCAAATTTCTCATGCTGGGAAACTTACATTTCCAGGCACTCTGGGGAATATCATTAGGCCCCGTTTACAGTAAAACTAGTGCTTTCCTGGACACCGTGCACATTTACACATGGAAAAACATTTGTCTCTTCTACAGCCACATTGGCCCATATGCAATTCATTTTTTCACCTGAGTTTTCTCCTAAGTGATATTTTTAAACTTCTCGATAAAATGTGATTTAAATCACCAGAAAGCAAGAAAATACTTAAAGAGACTCTGTAACAAAATTTTGAGCCTTATTTCTTCTATCCTATAAATTCCTATACCTGTTCTGATGTGATCTGTCTTACTGCAACCTTTTCTAGTTGCACGGTCTCTGTAATAAATCTTAGTCGGGCAGAGGCTGGAATGTGTGGAATGTGCAGCACTACTTGTCATTGGCAGAAGCTTTACACACCCCCTCCAAGCTCTGCATGAGTCACACAGTAAGCTAGTTCTTAGCCTATTATACTGTGGTTAGAAGCCAGTCATTTGTTTGTAAACACAGCCTAAAACTGTTAATTACAAGCCAGGATTGCAGCAGGGAGTGACAGAAACAGCACAGAGGGGCACAGGGGAACATAAGGAATAGAGTTGTATGCTTTTTATTGAAAGAATATTAAAGTACAGATTCTCTTTAAAATAGTTTTGATAGTACTTTTCCACCTGCTTTTTGGTACTTTTTTAATTGCAAAGTGCTAAAAAGTTATTCTAAATAGAAGATGAAAAATTATCTCCTAGGAGAAAACTCAGGAGAAAAAGTTAATTGCATATGGCCCACAGTGTATTTAATAGGATGAATGCCCATTATGGTAGAGTGAAAAAGTTGCATGCTATCAGGGTTTGGTTTTTGTTTTGTTTTTTTGCACACACATAAAAATGGCATTACATGAAAACGTATTGATTTTGCATGGGGTATCAGTCCGTTGCCATTTTTGCATGTGGAGAAAGTCATCCTCACAATAAAATGTTTTCCCCAGAACAACCCAAATAGAGAGAGCTCACAGTCTCATTCATTTTTTTTTTTTATTTTTTTTAACAATCGTAATCCGCACCACCCAATAGTAGAATATTGGTGATTTCACTGATATTCTACCATCGTCTAAGTCTAGGGCCCAAATTACTGCGGCCCCCTTTTTAGACATACGCTTAATATAAACATAGATTTCAAGTACAGTTTTAGGCTTTAGTCAGTTTTGAAAATGAATAGCTCAGTGCATGTTAAAGTGAAAACCTAATCATTATTATTAGCATTAAATTACAGGGAATGTTGGTGCTGCACTGCTACGCTTACAGCAATTTACTGAAAGTGGAGTTGCACTTCAAGCTAATCAAGGCACCTCTGCGCTCAGTCCGGTATGGGAATTCAGTGTGGGGTCTCAGTATTTGCATATGTTCAATGTGTACTACATTCTGGGAAATGATCTTCCTCCTAGCCAAGTAGATACATGAGCAGAAATCACTAGAACTCTATGAACAGAAGTCGGTGAGATTGATACACTAGCTGTAACGTGGCGACACAATTAAAGCAGATCAGTTCTTGTTCTTGTGATTGAAGATTTGCATCTCTCCTTCTCTCCCGCAGCACGCTTCTTTACATGGAAACAAGCCTTTAATACCATCTTGTCTGTCCCTTGTGTGGCCTACAAGCCCTTTCCAGATGTCAACATCTCTGCCAACATGTTGCTGTCCCAATTAGCAACATTTTTGATTTGAAATAAGGCCAAATTACAGATCACTGAATGCCTTCCATACAAATCAGAGAGTCATAGTGGACTCTGAGGACCCCATTAGGGATAGTATCTAAAAAATGTAAAAGATCATTCACACAATAAGAAGCGCCATACCATTAATTACTGTCACAATCTAAAACTGCTACATATCCCTAGTATCATTAATTCTGTTCTTGCTGTGGAAAAAATAAATCCTTCTTCAGTCAGCGTTTCTTCATTTGGGTTTAAAAATCAAATAAGAAACCCTTTTCAGGGGCACATCAAAAATAAGGGAGCCATATTGCCTTCGGTTCTAAATGACTGCCTGTAATGACTTATTTCCGTGTGCTCCCGGGAAAGTGATTCAGTATAAAACAAAGAGAGTAAAACGAGAGATAAGAGTAAATAAATAATTTTGTATCGTACACAGCATGGACATTTGCTGCTTAGTATATACAGTTCTTTTCCCCCCAATCTCTGCTTGCCTAATGTCTGACTTACCAAGTCCTCCCCCCCCCCCCCCCCCACCATATGCTGACACCCCCTCCAAACACACACACACACACACACACTTTTAACATAAAAAATAAGCAAAAGGCTATGACCCGCAGATAGGCTGTCAACCCCCTGTCCCTCCCCTTAATGTGCCACTGTCTCCCCCCCCCCCCCCCCCCATTGCAAAGCACCAATTTGTAGCATGCTGACAGGTGGCGAGTGCAGGTATGGGCATGCTTTAGTATGTATGGTTACCAGTTCTTGCTCCAGCTTGCTTCCTGCACCGTCCTTTGCAGCTTCTGAACTGGCCACTAGAGCTGCAGGCTAACTGGCATGTAACGGAGTTTGGAGCTCTAGAGCCCAGCTTGCAAAGGTGTACAGGACACTAGAGGAAGTAAGCCAGAATGAGGCCAAGTAGCTATACATGTTGAAGCACAATCTGCTTACCCTTCACCCAAATAATAGCCCCAAGGATAGGCGCCCCCCCCCCCCCCCTCCCCAACTTTTGAGTTTTAAAATGTTGGCTTATCCGCAGTGATACGTGGTACTTTGTTAGAACATTTTAAATACCTTAATTTGTGGACCAAAATTGCTGGCATGTGACCATTATGGAGATTTGTCAACTGAAAGCTGTCCTATCCCTTCCTGCCCTGTCCTATGACAAGAGAAATATCCCATACCCTGACTCTGAACCAAGCTTGAGCCAAATAAAGTGAGCATATGAAGATACAAATAATCAGAGGTTAATATCTTTGAAAAATATTTTCTTTACAGAGATTTATCGAGTAGTTATGCTGGCCATACACGATATAATATTGATTGTGCAATTTTATCCAAGCTTCCTACATCTGTGTAATATAATGGCCAACGGTCTGAGAATTCTTTGAACAGATTGTTATTTAGGCCATCATAATACTTTTTAGTAGTGAGTGGTCAATGGAGTTTCCATCAGTGTTAAGGAAAAGTCCTTCAAGGTGATTTGGGCAGTTGTTTAGCCACATGATCCCCTCAACTGACTCAAGCGGTACTCTCAGCTGCAGTCATGGCTACTGATGCTGCCTGCTTTCTCCTTCCTCTGCCCTGTTTGGCTCACTGTCAGGATCCTGATCTTTTTCTATGCACTCTATTCTTTCAGAATAGGGTTTAGAGAGAGATTTTGTAGGGGTACTCCCTATTATTATTCACTAGTTGACCTAAGCCCATTTAAAAATGGGCTCTAGGTTTTTCACGCCGCCGCCAGTCAGTGCGAATGCACGCATACCCGTCCGCCCTGCTCCCTGGCCCTGTCCTCCTGTTCAAATGGCTGTCCGTGTGGCGCACATGCGCAGTAGCAAAAAACATGGACAGTTGGACGCAGCGACAGATATTTTATTAGATAGGATTCCAGTCTGCAGCTGCTGTAACTTTTTAAATTTTGCTTTGATATGTACCGCGTAAACATTGTAGTAGAACCCATACATCTGTTCAGGGCAGCTGTATTCCCTGAAAGCAGAAGACTTGCTGCCAACATTTTTGTTTTGGATACCACAGGACACCTTCTGAATTCTTGTGGAGTCCATGAATCGCCAGATCAGAGATGTTGTGGCAGCAAAAGGGGGAATCTCACAATATTGGGCATGCGGTTGTAAGCTGATCAGTGGAGGTTGTTCTACCTGTTTGTTTATCTGCCATCTATGTTTTTTGTTTTTTTAGGTTGTGTTCTTTGCAGGGGCTAACTAATGTATTTATAGAAGCTGTTTGGACATACATATATACATGATCTGTGCAAATAGAATACAGTGTGTGGTGGAGATAAAACATGCTAAGTGTAAAAGGGCAAATGAAAGGAGGTTTTATTTCGCCTTTCATTGTATAATAATCTCAATAGCTGCTACAATAAGTAGACTACATTACAGCTATAGTTGTTGTTAATCACAATGAGGCCACAGACCATCTTTTTTTTCATTCCTATTGTGTTCTGTATGGAAGTCTATAAGATTGCGGGAAGCCTTATAACCACTGAGAAGCCATTCCTTTTTTGTTGCTCCCTATTGTGATGCATATTGGACATTTAATAAGATCAATGGAAGGTTTTTAACCACTGAGACGTGGAAAAGTATTTTCCCTGATCTCACTTCTAGCTACCCAAAATAAAATGTAGAATTTATTAACAGCGTTCTCATTGCTGGAAATGTCATGCACCATGAAATGACTTATTTGAAATTTGAGTTCTAAGAAGATGAATAATATGGTTTTGGAGGCAATGATAACTTAAGCAATACGCAAACCTCTTTGGTAAAAGGCTTTGTATAGGTGAAACTGGTCGCCGAGATGTTAATGTGGAGTCTATTCATGGAGGACATATCATTTTAATGCCATGCTTTGCTTTGTCTAAGCTGATGAGCTCAAAGTTGGGGCATTTTTAAAATCGAATGCACCTGATTTACTAAAATAACTGGGTTAGAAATCGCATGAAAGCTTAAATGATGCTGCAAATCTGGTCTGGCTTTATTTAAAGTGACCTACATTTAATTGGCAAACATTCACAACCTTTTTCAGTTCAGTCATGATTCAACAGTTTTGACATTACAGCTGCACCAAATTAATAAAAAAAAACCCACCCCAGTACTTTCCTAAATTTATTTTATAATGTTCTCGGCGTTGATGTGACTGCAGTTGTACAAACACTAGTTCACTCTCTGTTAAGCTAGACTCCAACAGGACATGCAGTGACTGCAACTTCTCCAAAGAAAATACCATGAATACTGTCAAATCACTGTATAAGACACCTAATGTGTTTCTTGGAACAAGCCTGCTGCAACAGGTCAATAAGTGGTGTAAAAAAGGTGTGTCATTTAAAAGTAGAGCTCCTTAGGAGAAGTAGGCTTTTAGGATACTTTTAGTCCTCTATAGCTTAAATGTGCCAATATGAACCAATTATGTCAACATGAGTATGTGCAGAAATTAATTTATAGTTTCACGCTTATAGTTTTACATTTCACTCTTATACTTCTCAAGAGTAGTTCAATTTTTGTTTTTTTTACTCGACACGTCGTCGGCTTTTATTGATGGTCAAAGAAAAAACATACAAAAATTCTAGACAAAGCAGTGATGCATAGTTATCAGTACTTGGTAATTGCTCAGCAGAGGTAACCTGATGGTTAAATTGAAGAACATTAGCTATAACTACATTTCATACTCACATTATGCATGTTTGGGAAGAAGAGTGGTGGTGGGATAAGCCAAGGGAATAGAGTTGCAGCTTGGCCAGCTAGCAGAGTAGTGGTGGTACCGGTGAAGGACTATAGTGGTTGCATTTGCGGAAATGGCAAAGCAAACCATTTTTACCTATTTTAACCACTTGTGGACCATCTGTAGTTAAATCTACACCAGGTTTGTGGCTGTGCAGGCCTAACGTGGCCTAGATTTAACTACACATACATCGCCACTAAACTCATCTGCTTGACATCTGAGTTCCACGAACCAGTAAGGAGACATTTTATTTGGCTCCCTGACCCTGGGATCACTGTGAGCCTATCAAAAAAATAAAATAAAATAAGCTCCAGTCTTTAATGGGCCGGAGTCACACAGCCCCCAAGTTGTTTAACATTGAAACTTTGTTTATACTCCATTCATATTTGAGAATATTTCTGAGTTTATCCAGGAAACTTAAACCTTATACTGGGAAAAAAAATCAGGTGACAAAGGTTTCTATCACTGCCTGGGAAATAACAGCCCACGTGTATACTACTAAAAGGTCTGTCAAATAATACTTGTGCCATTTGTCGCACGGTCATTGTTCTGGTTTGGCTCATACGGAACTGCCCACTGCTGGTCTGTTGCTTGTCTTTTGCTTTTTGAGTCCAAGAAACTAGCAGCTTTTAATTCCCGATGTCAGAAGTCTTGATGTCTGGAATAGGTGACACTGAGACATTAGTGCCCTTTTAGGCTTACAAAGTGTTCAACTTTATTAAAAGTTGCTCTAACAGTGGCCATTTACTGAGGGATTATGAAAGCTGCCACTGTAGACCTGGTTGTAAGAATATTCATTTTCCAGACATCACGCTGATCTCTTGGCTACTGGAGTTTGTCACACACCTGCAGTCAGCATGCAACTAATGTAGGCACGGGTCGACACTGTGAAGTCTCCAGATCTTCATACTCCTTCTGCTTCAGTGATTCAAGTATTAAACACAAAGGATCAGTACACAACTAGGAAATCAGCATTATTTTGTAGATCAAAGTCTATGGCGGCTTTCATAATCTCTCAATCTGTTTACAATAATATTAACATGCACATTTTATGTGTAGTGTTATTTTAGCCTGAACTTGTGCTTTGTTTTTACATGTGCTTTAGCCTTGTGTAGTTCCTTTAAGCTATTATACATCACTTCTTGTTTGGAAGATTCCACAGTTTTTAACCTTATTGCCCTTATTTTTCTTGTTTTCTTTATTTACATCAGTGCTTACTTTTATGAGAATAATCAAATGCATCCCATGTAGCCATGTTATGAATGAAAGTAGTTTTCATTGTAAAACTATAATGGGATGTCCAAAGAAAATAAATAAGGTTGTTGCTTCTGGCTCTGTTTTTAGTGTTTAGGATATGTTTTACTGTTGCAAGCTAGTGATAAATTGAACTGGGAAAAAAAATAATAGTTTGACATTGCAAAAAAAAGCATCTCAAACATTCAAAGGGTCCAGTTGAGACAGTTATTTTGCTTTGTATAAAGGAGTTTTTTCATAGACATTTCTTTATAATGATGTGCTCCTAGAGAACCTGAAGGGGCATGTGATATGTCCCAACCTGACGGTGTTCGTTTTTTATCTTTCCTCGCTGTAGGGGTTAAGAATCCAGGGCTCTAAATTCATTTCTCTGCAGTGAAACTGTAGTGTGACTTTTGCTGATAACTAATTCGACGTGATAAACCTCGTGTGGCTAAGAAATACTTCTGAGTGCATTAAGTTGATGAAAAAGTATAATGCTGGGTACACACGATACGTTTTTCTGCTCAATTTTCCACCCGATCGTTTATTTCCGCTTGATTCTGCGCTCAATTCTCTTATCTTCCGCTCACTTTTCATATTTTTTTCTATTCATTTCTATGAGAAATCAAGCGCAGAATCTATCGGAAGGAAAAGCAGACATGTCAGAAATGATCTATCGAATCCATCTATCGAGAGGAAAAACTTATGGTGTGTACCCAGCATAAGGGCTTGTTCACCCTACAAGAGCTTTTCTAAGTGCTTTGTGATTTTAAAAGCTCTTGCTACTGTTATCCTGTGTGTGTGTGCACTGGAGGGATGTGATTTTATAAAAACCCCCATAGCATTACATTAGCAAGAGCTTTTAAAATCTCTAGCGCTTAAAAAGCTCTTGTAGTGTGAATTTGCCTTAACCGTTTGATTTGTTGATGTGGTCTTTTAAAAACAGTAAAAAATAGCTGTAATTTTTCAGGGACAGTGCAAAGGTAGACTTTAACCTGTAGCCTAGCATACAGTACAGCTACAGTACAGCTACACCACAACTGTAAATGTGCACATTGTCCAGTATTGCACAGCATGCCTCATGTAATTTCCATGGATTCAGTCTCACTACTCTGCTATTGTCCTTTGCAGAACATCAGTGTGAGAGTAGCTTTACATACAATGTACAGTCCTATTTAGGAGTAGGACTATGGAAACTGGTCGTAGTGTTAACCTTTTAGTAGCCACATAGTAAAACTTTATATGGCTGCAGGGCCACATTTTTCCATGCACAATTCCCCGGCCTGACAGGGTATGCTGAGCGGCAGGGAGTTGTTATCTTTGCCTGTTCTGGATGGCTGGATCGGCTCCTCCACCCGTAGCGCTATAATCCTGACATCCTCAGTCACGGTATTACAGGTGATCGGGGCTCAGAAGATGGTGTCAGCAGTGCCACGCCACCTGGTGGCGGAAGAGGGGTGATTCTTGTCTGTTGAAAAAAAATTAGATTTAAGGTTTTTTTTTTTTTTTTACTTCTCACTGGCAACCATTGCTGCTTTTCCTTTTAGGCAGCCCCCATGCAGTATAATGATGCCCGCTGAACATGTTCCATGTTTACCATGCTTTTAGAGGTCTGTCACGGCCATGCACAGGTTTTCTGACCTCTAATTGGGTGTCAGGGAGGACTGAACTGCAGCCTGACTTGCAGAGAGACTGATTTATGGCACTGACATATCAACCCTCCCTTACAGCAAAAATAAAATAATGGGAACACAGGGATGTTCTTGGCAAGATTGGGTATCATGTCACCTGTCACTTAGGACACTTTCATGCTCTCTTCCCACTGCAGGTGCTATGAAGATGATCAATAACTTCATCCACTACAGCCTGCCTAATATATACACGTGTGTGTGTGTATGTATGTATGTATGTCTATGTATGTATGTATATATATATTATATAATTTGTGGTGATGTACTACCAGCAGCTGCTC